>NC_085137.1:39769654-39794654 GCF_035046485.1 Aedes albopictus
TTTTAGCGAACTCACATTCTGTCAAAAGGTTTTCCGCATTGTGTGCACATATGTTTCTCCAACGATCTGTGATACCTCCCGTGATCCTTAAACTTAGTCCTTGTTCCAAACGTCTTATGGCATATTTCACACTGAAACTGATCAGCGCAGAGCTGCTCTTTATGGAACTTCATGTGGCTCCAGAGTCGTTTCTTTGTTTTGAACACCTTGGAACATTTATCACACTCTAAGGTTACGGCTGGTTGTGATACTTTTGACCGTTGGTTGGCATGCTTTTCAGACTTAGCTTGGAGTACTTTTTGCACTTGTGCTCGAGTAGATTGGTTACTTGGGGTTTCAGGCATTTCATACTTAGCTTTGTGTACTTCTTGTACTTCTTCCATAGGCGATTGGTTCCATGGTTTTTCAGACTTAGTTTTTAATACGTCTTGCACTTCTTCTATTAAAGATTGATTGCTTGGCTTTTCAATTGGTTCTTGCACGTCTTCTATTGTCGATTGGTTGGCAGACTGTTCAGATAAAGCTTGAAGCACTTCCTGCACTTCCAGACAACGGATTCGGAACTCATGGAACTCTGCCAATTTTAGATGGCAGATGGCACATATCACTTGACTTATTTGATCGTTGGGATTAATCTGGAGAATGGTAAATTTGAAAAAAGTTAGTTATTCAAGAATTTCTTAATACTATGTCACAATTTTCACCTGTATCGAGAGGTAATCCGATATCCATTGATAGCAGTTTTCTTCCCTCGGCATACCATCGTGAGTTTCTTCGCTCATACATAGTCGACAAAGAGAGTTCGGTTCTTCATACATTTCGATGCTGCAAAACAAAAATACGATTGATAATTGCAGTAATCAACTTTTTCGTTAACGGGACAAAGTTTTCCGATTCTATTGCTAGTCTAGGATGAAGGCCTTCAATCGTATAGAATAACGTATTTTATGCCCATTTCAAAATACATAAACTGACAAGTGAATCGGTCACAACGGTTACGCTCACATGATATTATTGCTATATGTATAGGGGATAGTGTGTATATTCGGCTGTTTTGATCTCTTCGTCATGGTTTTTTTTTTGGTTAAAGCTGTTGAACTTAGAGTTGGCCTCAAATCGTTCCCAATCGAGCTGAATTATACGACCAAGTTTCAGGAAACTTGGCCGACGAAAACCCCTCATGACGAAGAAAACAAACCTGCTGATAATACCCAACGCCACTCAATATATAGTTCGTGAAATGCTATGCTCCCACCTGCTTTTTACTCACTCGGGTTTACTGAATCGTAAAATTCTTACTATTTAATGTAGATAAATAATTTCAATCAAAATTTTAAACGGGTTTGGAACCAGTGGATGCGTTCAGTAAACTGAAACAAGATTTGTTTTTGTTCATCTAGGCAGACAAATTACCCGAGTTGTTATTTACCTGAATTCAGTTCACTGGTGCACAGCTCAGACGAGTGCCGAGTTCACTCGACCCGAGAATTTTGGCACTACAGCGGGGTACACATCCACCAATAGGTAGGGTTTGGGTACTAGTAGTGGACCCCCTAAGCCATCGAAATTTACTTCTGCTGCTTTTTAGCTATGTTAAGGCAGTGGATTGTTCCAAAGTGGATTCTATTAATAGGTTTCACGTCCCCTCTTTATGTTACGACCGTCAAACATACAACATTAATATATTTTTTAAGTGAAATACGCATTTGAAAATACGCATCGATGTTGCCTATACAGTAGACATTCGATAACTGCAACATGTTTACGTTGCACTTAGCGAATGAAAATCCGATAACTGCAACGCCTGACAGTGTCAACAAGCCATCAATTGACGTAAAATGAACGAAAAATTCATTCGACTGTTAATTAGGGCTAACATGGCGCACGATTTTGACGTTTGGCGGTGCGATAACTGCAAATTTGTTGCACATACCGGACTTGCAGTTAAAAAACATTGCAGTTAAACCGTTTGCACCGACCGAACGTCTACTGTAATGGACACCACCGGGGTCCATTATAGGATTGTTTACAAATATCTCGGCGCCTATATATACACTGAACAAAAATCCCCGCCAAAAATTGAATGAAAATTGCCTCATCCGAGCCCCATGCCTAATATAAGATGATTTGAAGAAGGCCATCATTCACTTGCCGATTTGACAGAATCAAAACAAGAGATATAAAAATCATTCAAAGCTAGTATTATACTCATACAATTCAAAATCAAAACAAATATAGGAAAGGATGATGATCATTCAAAAGTCATCCAATAAAACGGATGCAAAATAAATGAAAATATTTACGAAACCAAAAATTGTTCATATGGGAGTTTTTCACTTCTGGATTATTATTTTTAAACATTCTGGCAAAAACTAATATCACAACCATTCCAACTAATTTGAGAGATAACCCAATGAAGTAATTTTCATAAGGATTTTCACTCAAACTAGTTGGAACGGTTGTGATATTAGATTTTGCCAGAATTATGAGAAAATGTGTACTACAAATATTATTTAGTTTTTTTATTTCACTACCTCTAATTCAAAATGTTAAACACCGCAGCATCACTGCCATTTCCACGACATAATCCTCCTTCTTGTACAAATACTTGAAATGGAAAGTCAAGTACAAGACACTGAAGACGACCTTACAGTTGAGGTCGAAATACGTATCTGTCAAAGGATGCAAATTCTTAGTGGAATCAAAAGGAACAGTACTTAACGCGATTTTCTTTTTATTTACAGATATTCTCCTAACAAGCCCAGGTTAATCAACATCGTGAAAATTGAGTTTTTCCCATTTTTAAATGTCGAAACTCGATTTGAATTAACAGAAAATTCGGTAAGTGCAATAGTTTTGCAGTTATCGATCCGCCATTCTTGTCGGCTTGTGGATCAATATCATCGACAACGATCGTTGGGCAGTCATGCGTGAAAGCTGTTGCATCTTTGAAGAGGCAGATAACGAGGGTAGACTTGAAAAAACGAATTACACGATTGCTGGTAGAGACAGAGGCAGGTGTAGTAGTGTTAGTGCAGGATTAGTGATTTGTATTTGTATTAAAAAGCACAAATTTCAATCATACAAGCGGCTTTTAAATATAGTTTCTCGGGATCTCAACCAGTGGGAGTTCAAAATATTTTTTTCCGATAGTTCAGATAACAGATACACAATTGATAAGTTATTGTGTAAATTAGAATGAAATTATTGTAAGTCTAAAAAAGTAAATCATTACATTACAACATATTTATTAATTTTTATTAACATAAAGTTTAACTATTGCGTGCCACTGGCATTTATTGTTCTTCAAGATCGTCTGGTTCCTGTTTAACTACAACCGACTGCGGAAAAACATCCACGCTAGAACTTGTTTCCTCTGCTTCCATTTTCAGCAGTACTTCCCGTGTGTGCTCTTCGTTGTTGGAAAGACTTTTTTCGAGATTTTTTAGTCGTTTCTCCATTTGCAGGCTGCATATGCTCATATGGTTGCGCAAACGTACTCTGAAATATGTACCAATATCGATTTATAAAATACAAATAAAAACATTTGATATTTTCTTGCAAACTTACTTTCTGTCATAAGATTTGCCACATTGTGTGCACACGAATTTTTCCATCGATTTGTGGTACTTCTCGTGATCCTTAAACTTTGTCCTTGTTCCGAACACCTTGTGACATACTTCACACTGGAGCCGCTCGCTGGCCTGCTCTTTATGCCACTCCATGTGGTTCCATAGTCGTTTCTTTGATGTGAATAGCCTGGAACATTTCTCGCACTTTAAGATAGGCTTTTCGTTTTTAGTTTGGAGTATTTCTTGCACTTCTTCAGTTGTTGATTGGTCACTTGGTTTTTCACACTTTATTTGTAGTACTTCTAGCACTTCTTCTGTTGTAGATTGGCTGCTTCTCGTTTCATTTCTAGTTTGAAGCACTTCTTGCACTTCCAGACAACGGATTCGGAACTCATGGAACTCTGCCAGTTTTAGATGGCAAATTGCGCAAATCGCTTGACTCATTTGGTCGTTGGAGTTTACCTGGAGAATAGTGGATTCAAGAAAAGTTAATTATTTGAGGAATTCATAAAATTATGTTTATACTTTTACCTGTATCGAGAGGTAATCCGATATCCATCGATAACAATTTTCATCCCTTAAACTACTGGTGAGAGTTTCTTCGCTCAAGCATAGACGACAAAGAGAGTTTGGTTCTTCGTCCATTTCGATGCTGTTGGCTATAAAATTTAAAAACATAATTGCTTCTGTAACATCTTTACCATTGATAACGGCATGGCAGTGATCGATTTCTCTTCATCCATGTTTTTTCGTTTATAATTCCAGGACGTTTCATAATTTTATAGCTGTTCTAGGATGTACCTAAGCTCTTAACGTCCTTGACATAATAGAATAAAGTCCTTATTTATCAAATTTCCAAATTACATAGTACGAAAAGGAATATCGATCATTGCAGTGACGCCCTCATGACCTATACATGGTCAAGTTTATTGTAAAATCTTAAATTGCTCTCACCTGCGGTTTAGTCACTCGGGATTACCGAATTCCGTAATTTTTACTATGCAATTTCAATAAATAATATATTTTAATAGATTGAAAGCAGCGGGAGAGTTCAGTATACCAAAACAAGATTTGTTTTTGTTCATCTAGCTAGGCAGACGAATAGGCTAGAGGAACTGGTTCACCTAGCGTGAATGAGGATGAAGCATCTGTCAAAGAAAAAGTAGATCTTCATATAAAAAAAAATGCTAAAAGTGACAGATGCTTCATCCTCATTCACGCTAAGTGAACCAGTTCCTCTAGCCTATGCACTTTACCTGTGTCCCGATGAACCAGTCCAGCCGAGTTCATCCAGTTCATCATTTGAAATGCCATCCTTGGTGAACCACTTCCCCTTTTCTGATCCACGTGTGGACTAAATTCACTCGGTTCGAGAAATTTGGCATGGACTTATCCAGCGGTGAACTAAATTCACTCGGTCCGAGAATTTTGACATTAGAGCGGAGTCTTTTCTAATTGAATTATGTTCACAGGTAGATAAGCCCAATTTGAGCGGGGAAATTTTCAATCAGAATCTATGTTGATGATTAACCTGGGCTGTTCAAAGGAACAGTACTTAACGCGATTTTCAGAATCTATGTATTTTCTCTTATTGAAATAGCACCGCTTTAAGTGTCAACGTCGCGGGTCAACTGAATTCACTCGGTCAGAGATTTTTTTTCGTTCGCTAAGTGATACATAAACATGTTGCAGTTACCGACCGTCAACTGGGGTTTAAAGCAAAGGGGTAAGTAAGTCACAAAACCTTACTTTCAACTATTATGCAAGCGGGGATTTTCGGCTTCCAGTCTCTATGTAATCATAAACGGATATTGGTTCAACACCTGACGTTTCGGTCACATATATTGTGCCTTTTTCAAAGGATCTGCAAATTGGACAGGTTTTAACATAGGTTTTAAGCATAATTCTACATAATCTTACAGATACAATCCCTCCGTTTACTCGTGAGGTTATGTATGTTTTAAACATAGTCGCACGTCTTCACTTCACTATAACGAGAAAACAGAATTATTCGGGTACCAGTTTCCGAAAGAGGTATCTAAACACCCACGTGGTTGATTTCGTTGGTTGGCGCACTTTTTCAAATCGATCAGTATCGATCTGTTTTACCTCCTACACGGAGAGACGAAACTACCCAAAAGTGAGTTCTTTCCACTCAACTTCGGGGTTGCGTGCGTCAAGCCACTTTTGAGTTGATGGAATCGATGTTTTTGTTGGGTTGTTCCCGCTTGCTTCCATGTGAAAGGAATACCTAATTTAAGTTTTTTTTTCACCCAACCGAAATTTTGACTAGGTTGTATTCACTCAAATTTGAGTACTGTGCTAGAAACTCAGTTTTGGCTTGACGCACTGAACTGCAAAAGTTGGGCTGTTTCTCTCTTCACTCTCTGACAACATTAGAAAGAGCGCATGAAAAAGGAGACGAAAAAGAACTCAAAATTGAGTTTAAAAGTACCTAATTTTGAGTTTTTCAGTTTCTCCGTGTACGATCTACCTCTTGCCGGCGGCGTCACTTTCGCGCCAGATTTCGATTCTGTCTGTTTCTCGTTATAGTGATGATCGCTATTGTGCGCCTATTCCTCTGTTCTTCTATGTGTTGTGTGCTGTGTCGTTTTGACTGTGTGTAAGGCACCCTACACACTACTCAAACGGTTTGACCAACATTGACTCCGCCCCCAGGTTGGTGGTTGAGTTGGTGCTGTGTTTGACCGTGTGTGATGCTGTTTGACGAACCGATTTGGCAGTTCGACAAACCGATTTGACGGTTGACGGTTTGGTCGGCAAAAATCAAACCAGTTTGATTTTACTCAAACCAACGGTGGGCGGAGCCAATGTTTGACGAACCGATCGTACCGTGTGTAGCGTTGTTGCACAAACATAGTGCGATTTCAAATGGGAGAAGATGTTGGTGCAACCAAAGTGACATGTTGGTGCAACACGATTTGGCAGTTCGTCATACGGTTTCAGAAACATTCGCTGGTTCGACCAACCTGGGGGCGGTGGCAATGTTGGTCAAACGGTTTGAGTAGTGTGTAGGGTGCCTAATACCCCTGCGTACGTGCCGCTCAGGTTTTCGGTGTCAGTTCGTTTGTTAACAGTGTTTGGTGTGTTCAAGATGTGGCATGACTCTAATATGGCTAAATTCTGTTTTTTGTTGCTTGAGTCTAATACTTCTACCTTATCTAATAGAAAATTGTGGTTGTTGGTGATACAGTGATCTAGTAGCGCTGTTTTCTCTCTCAGTCTTGCCATCTCATGATCCGTCTCGTCTTTCCCCGCTGCTCGTAGTTCCTCCAGTTTGTTGATCCAGAGGTAGATCGTAGGAGGTAAAACAGATCGATACTGATCGATTTGAAAAAGTGCGCCAACCAACGAACTCAACCACGTGGGTGTTTAGATACCTCTTTCGGAAACTGGTACCCGAATAATTCTGTTTTCTCGTTATAGTGAAGTGAAGACGTGCGACTATGTTTAAAACATACATAACCTCACGAGTAAACGGAGGGATTCCCAAGCAACCAAAAGTTCGGATAAAATAGCATGTTTGGGCTTAATCAGCTATTCGAAGGTATATGAATAGCATTCTATTCAGCTCACTTTTTAAGTAATTAACCGAACTTCAGTTCACAAAAAGTACACTTGTGTCGCTGAAAGGAACGCTATTCAGCTTAAAAATAAACTTCGAAAAAATGAAAAAAAAAAGTTTAGTCCTCAAAAGTAATTTATTATTAAGAACCATTAGTTCATGTGGAATCCAAATTGACTAATACCTTGAAATAATGTTTGATGTTTTTTACTTACTGAGATTTGAACTCGGGATCTCCTCGTTGAAAGTCGGTGCCTAACCACTACTCCATGTATGTGTTGTTATGCACTGTGGGATTTTACTCAATGTGCTGATATCATATAGTAGAGCTCAATCAGGTTCGCGTGTGAACTTTCCCTGAACTTGGAATAGTTTTTGAAGTCGAAAGTTCGAAAGAAGTTCACGTGGAACTTCTTGTGAACTTACGCAGTTTGACATTTTCAGTTTGTTGTGGTTCGCAGTGCAAAGCGATAAATTAGGGCCAGTGTATCGACTTCAAGAAAAAATTATAAGTTTTCAGCTTGGTTTTCAGTGAATACGATTGCGTCGATTACCAGTGCGCTGCAGTGACAAGTGAGACGGGTGTAAAAACATCCAGCAAAGCTGGAAAATTTTTGTGCGCAGCCGAAAAACCCCCGGCGGCATCCTAGGGGAACAGTTTTCCGCTGCGGGAGCAGCCTTTGATCCACACAATACGGATCCTTTGCGTTGATTACAAGTAAGTACGTTCAAATATTATAGTGGAACAAAGTGTACTTGTGGAATTAACACAAGCTGTGGCTGCTGGGCTCGATTTCCGAGTGATTTAATTGAATGAGAACTTCTCCCCGGCCCCGCTGTCGCCGAAGTTCAAGTGAAGTTCACTTTTGGTACGGTTAATATTTATCCGAACTTTCAGTAGTAAGTTCAAAACAAGTTCGAAACAAGTTCGGAACGGATGATTTCAAGTTGTTGGAATATGTTCAAATGAACTATATTTGAATTTTAAAGGCACGCAAAAGTTCAACATGAGTTCGGTTAATATTTGATTGAACTCTGTTTTAAAGTTCAACATAAGTTCTTTTTGAACCTTTTTTCGACTTTAATGTCGTTTTGAAGAGAAGTCAAAAGCTTGTACATGTACTTCCAAGTTCATAAACAATACAAGAGTAACTTTTTGGAGAATTAAGTTCAACGGAACCTGGAATTGAACCGAACTTGAACTTCTGAGTTCGTTCTTCAAGTGGAATCCGAACTTTTGGTTGCTTGGGATTGTATCTGTAAGATTATGTAGAATTATGCTTAAAACCTATGTTAAAACCTGTCCAATTTGCAGATCCTTTGAAAAAGGCACAATATATGTGACCGAAACGTCAGGTGTTGAACCAATATCCGTTTATGATTACATAGAGACTGGAAGCCGAAAATCCCCGCTTGCATAATATCAATCACAGTCGATCCCCCACTTACTTTCAACTACAGTAGACGTTCGATAACTGCACCATGCTTACGTTTCACTTAGCGAACAAAATTCGATAACTGAAACGTCCCTAGTCAACCAGTGATCATATAAGATGTTGCATAAGATGATAAAGTGGAGGCGATTACATTTTACATGAGCCTAAATGGAGGCATGCACGCATATGGCCTTCACTTTACCATCTTATGCAACATCTTATACGATCACTGGTTGTCTGGGCCATATAGACGTCAACAATCCATCAATTAACGTTAAACTAACGGAAAATTCATTCGACTGTTCATTTGGGCAAATTTGGCGCACCGTTTTGACGGATAGCGGTGCGATAACTATAAATTTGTCACACTTACCGGACTTGCAGTTAAAAAGTATTTCAATTAAACCGTTTGCACCGACCGAACGTCTACTGTAAATGATGCTTAAAGCACAGAGAAACTCGATGTAGGTAAGGTAGGTAATCGATGGAGGTAATCGATGGAAAGCAAATAGAGTGTGACGTCTGTTTCTCTGTGCTTAAAGTTTTTCATCCCTTACAAAGTATAAAGTATATGAAGTTCCAAAAACGATCCAATATGAGACTAATATTGGACTAATAGTGGTGTTTAGGAAAAAAGTCTCCAAATTTTGATCCAATACATTAAATGCCCGATCAGTTCAAACCGTTTAGCAGCAATGCTTTTTAACTGCAAATCCGATAAGTGCATTAAGTTTTCATCGTCAACCGTCAAAATAGTGCGCATTGTAAGCCCAAATGAACTTAACGTTTATTTTACGTCAATTGATGGCTTATTGACATTGGTCAGACGTTGCAGTTATCGAATTTCGTTAGCTTAGCGAAACGGGAACTTGCTAAAGTTACCGAATGTCTACTGTACAGTAGACGTTCGATAACTGCAACATGTTTACGTTTCACTTAGCGAACAAAATTCGATAACTGCAACGTCAGATAGACGTCAACAACCCATCAATAGGAAGCAATCAGTGAAGTACTAGATTGAAAGTAGTGAGCTGGATTTTTGTATGGTGAGATGATCAGTTCTCCGTTTCTGCAATGAAATGGTGCAAACAGCTTGGTTTACAGTAGACATTCGATAACTGCAACATGTTTACGTTGCACTTAGCGAATGAAAATCCGATAACTGCAACGCCTGACAGTGTCAACAAGCCATCAATTGACGTAAAATGAACGAAAAATTCATTCGACTGTTAATTAAAGCTAACATGGCGCACGATTTTGACGTTTGGCGGTGCGATAACTGCAAATTTGTTGCACTTACCGGACTTGCAGTTAAAAAACATTGCAGTTAAACCGTTTGCACCGACCGAACGTCTACTGTATATGATTTCTTGCCTAATTTGATGCTGTTTGAGCAAAAGTTTGGGTAACTGTGTTGTTGTATTATTTATTTCTTACAACTTCAACAACACAGTTACCCAAACTTTTGCTCAAACCGCATCAAATTAGGCAAGGAATCATATAACCCACGCTGTTTGCACTATTTCATTGCAGAAATGGAGAACTGATCATCTGATCATTGCAGTTAAACCGTTTGCACCGACCGAACGTCTACTGTATTTATATATTTGTTAAGAGAGCAACGATAGAAAAGTGAGTATAGTGAGACGTCTGTTTGTCTGCAGGGAGTGTATGTGACATGGTTGGTCCCCAACACAACTCTCTCTCAAGAACGAAGGGTTGTTTACCAGCGATCTTAAGGGTATCAAAAGCAGTGCTATGGTGGCGTCATTATCAAACTAAATTTTTGCTAGCGCTAAGATAACAACAAACGTTAAACATGTTGAATTTGGCTTACTATTTTTGCATACACAATTTGCTAGGGACTTGTGATAATTTCAATTTAAAAAACTATCTGTTAAATTGTGTTAAATATTAACACAATATTTAACTGTTAATATTGTGTTAAAAAACAAACAAGCCTTTAATCAGCTTCACAGTTCAATTTTTACAGGTCATTTTGTGAAAGAATCAATTTGCTCTTCTTCCTTCACTTGAACGCCAGTTGATTGGCTTCCTATCACAATTTTATAGTGATTCATCCTATGGCATACACTTTTATCACTTCGCTGATTTCGGTGTTTCTGACGTTTCCTGCTCTTCAAAATTCTCTGTATAAACAACAATTTCATAGGTTTCACTCTCATCCGATTCCGAATCCTGGTCAGCTTCAGCCGTATGCGGCAATACCTCGATACTGGAACTGCTTTCCTCATCCTCCATTATTTGCAGCAATTCCCATGTGTATTCCTCATTGTTGAAAGCATTTTCTTCGAGTTCTTTTATTTTTTTCTTCGTGCGCAGGGCACATACTTTCATATGGGTGCGCATACGTGCTCTGAAATATAAATACCGATTTTTGAGTAGAATTATATGGATTATTGATTTTCCAGCAAACTCACCCTCTGTCAAAGCATTTTTGACAGTATATACAAGCGTGGTTTTTTAATATGTGATACCTCCTGTGATCGAGTAATTGTTTCCTTGTTCCATATATCTTTTGACATATATCACACTGGAATTGTCCAGAGAAGTCCTTATGTTTGAGTCTATGGTATTGCCTGTGATTATATAGCTGTTTCCTGTTTGTGAACACTTTGGAACATTTGGTGCACTCTAAGGAGACTGATCTTTTTGATTCTTCTGTCGTTTGGTTGATAGGCTTTTCATGTTTAGCTGGGAGTACTTCTAGCATTTCTTCTAGAGTCGATTGGTTATTTGGTTTTACAGGCTTTTCATAGTCAGCTTGGAGTACATCTTGTAATTTTTCTAGAGTCGATTGGTTATTAGGTTCTTCAAGTTTATCTTGAAGTGCTTCTTGTACTTCTTCTATAAGCGATTGATTACTTGATTCTTCAGACTTAATTTGGTATACTTCTAGCATTTCTTCTATTGTAGATTGGTTGCTTGTAATCTCAACTGATTCTTGCACGTCCTCTTCTGTCGGTTGGTTGGCAGACTCTTCGAGTAATGTTTGGAGTACTTCTTGCACCTCCAGACAACGGATTCGGAACTCATGGAACTCGGCTAATCTTAGGTGGCAGATAGTACAAATTACTTGACTCATTTGATCGTTGGAATTTATCTGGAGAAAAGTGAATTTGAAAAAAGTTAGTTATTTAATAAACCGTCAGAAGAGGCAACACTGGACCGAAATTGCATCATTATTTACTTTGGAAGTCTTTACAACAATAGTTTAGCTGTTACTAAAGTTCAACGTGTCCAATAAACATTTTTTTATAGAATTTAAGACCACAATAGATTTAAACGCTTGAACATTCGTTTTTACGTTGAAGAAGTTTATCTGAAATAAGCCTAATTTCAGCTTTACTAGTGGATGGCATTGATCACACTAAAATTCGATCAAAATAGTTAAATATGAGTAAATATCACTTGCAAAATATTGAATATCTATGCACCAGAATTCTTTGTTATTCTCAACCGCTTCACGCAATTTAGCAATTTACAGCTCTCTCATCCACTTGGGTACACCCGTAATACATCAAACGTATTGAGCTAGTCTCTACAGGACCTTTTATAAAAACTATCATATGGAAAGGTTGCATCTTCTGCATCGAACGTTTAACAGTCATATCCTATTCACTTTTGATGACGATCAATGTTAGTTTTTCGAACGAAACATCTTTCTTGATTTTTGGCCCAAAGTTCCCCCGGACTGGCGATAATGTTTCATTTGTCACCTGTATCGAGAGGTAATCCAATATCCATTGATTGCAGCTTTTTTCCGCAAAAATACCGTCGAGAGTTTCTTCGCTCAAACATAGCCGGCAGAGGGTGTTTGATTCTTCATACATTTCGGTTGTACTACGGAAAATATTTAAAAAAGAAGAAGATCACTGTACCTGCAGTGCTCACATGATATTAAGTAAAGCGAGTTTATACTTCTCGGCTATAAATTGACCTTACCTGCTTATCTATCACTCGGGATCATCGAATTGGTAAAGTTTTACTATGTAACAACAAAAATTGTAAACGCATTGGATGCAGCAAAGGTGTTCTGTAAACTGGCACAAAGTTTGTTTTTGTTTATCCATGCAGATGAATGAACATCAACGGAGATCTCTTTGATAGGGTATATGTACCATTCCTTGGCCTAATTTGCAAGTCGCATTGACAATTTTGACCATAACTCATGAATTAATAGCACTAGAAATAATATGTTGACCCTATTACACACTCAAGGTAATGCATGTTTCCCCAATTGGAAGTAAACTAACGTAAATATTCAAGAATTTACTTTATTAAGTTGAAAAGACTCGATGCGATGGTATGCAACGTTGGTCTATGGTACAAAAATTGGCCTATTAGTGGATACAACGTTGGCCTATTGCTTTCCATGCACTAGAACCACTTATTTTCTCATTTTTTCAATATTTCTGCTGAAGTATTATCTCTGTTTGTTCACCAATCTTACTTGTACATTACATTTTTGGAGCCAAATTTTCAAAAAACTGTAAATAAATTACTTAAACTTAAGTTCTTTCTTAATTTATTAACGAAAACAACGCAACCCTATTATTGTGTTATAATTTTACAGTCATCGTACACAAAATCTTTCTTCCTGTTCGTTCTTTCTGGTTCTTACGCAAGCAATGTTATTGACGTCACTTTATCGGTGTTGTTGACGTCACTTTACTGATGGGCCAAGATTTGGGTACATAGTGAAAAAAATGTCCTCAATATTCGGCCCACATTCAACTTGTAAAATATTTATTATTCGTTGAAAACAAATATACAAGTTCAAAATAGCGTCTTTGACCGTCGCATCAAATGTTCAGTTATTGAAAAGTCAGTTCGAAATGTTCCAGAATCATGCCATTTATGATCATGTGTATAGACTACCCACTAAGCCGAAGAATCATGGCGTCTACAAAAGCTAAACAAAGTGAAATTTTCATTCATTTTTAATGCTCAAAAGTGCTAAAATGGAAACGAAATGTTACAGTTCTGGAGCTCGATTTGAATAGGTCGTATGTGCTTTTGTCGATATAAAATTCGATCAGTTTATTTTAGTCATTGTAGCAATATGGCAGATATTTTGCAAACTTTCAATGATGGAACAGAAAGCCTGTTTTGTGAGGATTCTGCTGTTTGTATCAACTTTGCTCAATTTCAACGGTTTTCGCTATTATAAGCGAATCCAACTGATCGAATTTTTAATCGACAAAAGCACATACGACCTATTCAAATCGAGCTCCAGAGTTGTTTGCCGTATAGCTTTTCCGATATCCAGTTATGCGTGTTTGTTTGAGTTTTTGGTTAATGTTGAGATAGGCCGAACGAGGGGGCTATGCCAACGAAGCATCCCGATACCCTACCTGTGGATCCTCGTGTGTGAATCCACGCGATGTTCATTCGTCTGCGTGGATGAACAAAAACAAATCTTATGCTAGTTTACAGAACTCTCTCCATTGTTTCCGCTCCGTTAAAAATATTAGTTTTTTAAAAATATAGTAGAATTTTAGAATTCGGTAATTCGCGTTTCAAAAATAAAGCAGGTGAGAAAAAATTACTGTCTAGCAATAAACTCACATAGTTAGTACTTAGCTAGCATAATTGTAGTGATCAATTTCTACTTCGGATTATTTTGAAAGGGTAATAAGGTAATAATATTTCCGGAAGAATTTTTGATTCTACCCTGATGAGAGGAGATAATGACTTTACGTTCTAGAGTAGCAATGAAAGCGTTAAACATTATTTGGGTTAACATATTAGCGAAATCGATCACTGCGGTTGTGAATAATTCAGATGAAAGAAAAGCAATAATTCTTAAATTTGTATTGTCCACAGGACCAAATATGTATGAAGAATCAAACTCTCTTTGTCGACTATGTTTGAGCGAAGAAACTCTCGACGGTAATTTTAGAGATGAAAACTGCTATCGCTGGATATCGGATTATCTTTCGATACAGGTGGGTATTCAAACATACAGTAGACGTTCGATAACTGCAACATGTTTACGTTTCACTTAGCGAACGAAAATCCGATAACTGCAACGCCTGACAGTGTCAACAAGCCGTCAATTGACGTAAAATGAACGAAAAATTCATTCGACTGTTCATTAGGGCTAACATGGCGCACGATTTTGACGTTTGGCGGTGCGATAACTGCAAATTTGTTGCACTTACCGGACTTGCAGTTAAAAAGCATTGCAGTTAAACCGTTTGCACCGACCGAACGTCTACTGTATTTCTATGAATCCCTCAAACAACTAACTTTTCTCGAACTCACCAATCTCCAGATAAACCTCAATGACCAAATGAGTAAAGTGATTTGTGCCATCTGCCATCTAAAACTGTCGGAGTTCCATGAGTTCCGAATCCGTTGTCTAGAAGTACAAGAAGTACTTCAAACTAGAACCGAAAGGCCAAGCAACCAATCGTCAACAGAAGAAGAAGTACTCTTGGAAGTACTCCAAACGGAATCTGAAAAGCACGAATCGACAAAAGAATCGCAACCACCAGCAACAATACAGTGCAGCAAGTGTTCCAAAGTGTGCGACACGAAGAAGCAACTATGGAATCACATGCGATGCCATAAAGAAGAGAAGTTCAGTGCTGATCAACTTAAGTGTGAAGTATGTCACAAAATGTTTCAAAAAAGGAAGCAACTTCTGGACCACAGGAGGTGTCACAGATTAAGAAAGCATCAGTGCACACATTGTGGAAAAATGTTCGATAGACGGTGAGTTTGGTACAGTAGACGTTCGGTCGGTGCAAACGGTTTAACTGCAATGCTTTTTAACTGCAAGTCCGGTAAGTGCAACAAATTTGCAGTTATCGCACCGCCAAACGTCAAAATCGTGCGCCATGTTAGCCCTAATGAACAGTCGAATGAATTTTTCGTTCATTTTACGTCAATTGACGGCTTGTTGACACTGTCAGGCGTTGCAGTTATCGGATTTTCGTTCGCTAAGTGAAACGTAAACATGTTGCAGTTATCGAACGTCTACTGTAGAAAATTTTAAACACATATTTCTATTCTAAAATCGATAATGATGTTTTAGAAACCGCTGGCGCAACCATATGGACGCATGTTCCCTGCGGATGAAGAAAAAACAGGAAGATCTCGAAGATAGTGCTTCCAAAGCCGAAGAGTACACACGAGATCTGCTTCAAATGATGGAAGCTGATCATTATGAGGAAAGCAGTTCTAGCATGGAGGCTTTGCCGCAAAATGTTGAAATAAACCAGGAATCAGAATCGAAAGAAGAAGATGAAACCTATGAAATTATTGTTTACGCGGAGGATTTTGAAGAACAGGAATAAAAATATAGTAGACGGTCAATAACTGCAACATGCTTACGTTTCAATTAGCGAACAAAATTCGATAACTGCAACGTCAGACAGGCGGCAACATCCCGCCATTTGACGTTAAATGAATGTAAAGTTCATTCGATTGTTCATTTGAGCTAACTTGGCGAGCCGTTTTGACAGAAAGCGGTGTGATAACTGCAAATTTGTTGCTCTTACCGGCCTTGCAGTCAAGCAGAATTGCAGTGAAACTGTTTGGACTGACCGAACATCTACTGTATCAGTAACATCTAATGTGTGAAGAAATAGCAAGTTAATTAAAATACAAGAAAAAATAAAAAATAAAGTAACACCAAAAAATTGGTAGTAAATTTTATATTTTGTTTTTTTTTTCACGCAAATCGACGAAGATATACAACCATAGAATAAGCTAAGATAAAATACGATGGGAACTTAATCAAGTTAGTATTGACGTGATTCACAAATAATTTGTGGAAATCAAACTAAACATGTACGCGATTAAATGTTTTTCCCACAATATGAATAATTTTGTTATTAAAATTATCACAAGCCACGGAGACAAATTTCGTTCGTTTGAAACAATGGCTGATTTTCGAGATTCAGCAGATAAGAATTTCTAAAACTCACTAGCGCTACGTAGCGGATAAACCTTTAATTAACTAGCTCACTATCGGAGAGCTTGTGATGTTCTGATCGACCTTACCGAAGACGAAATTTTTCTATGTAGTCTGATTTTCGAGACACAGAAGTTCAGAACTTTTAGGGCTCACTAGCACATCCTAGCAGATTTGCCTTGAACCAACTGTCGGGTAACTCTTGATGTCCTGATCAACTTTGCCGAAGACGAAATTCTTCTATGTACAGTAGACGTTCGATAACTGCAACATGTTTACGTTTCACTTAGCGAACGAAAATCCGATAACTGCAACGCCTGACAGTGTCAACAAGCCGTCAATTGACGTAAAATGAACGAAAAATTCATTCGACTGTTCATTAGGGCTAACATGGCGCACGATTTTGACGTTTGGCGGTGCGATAACTGCAAATTTGTTGCACTTACCGGACTTGCAGTTAAAAAGCATTGCAGTTAAACCGTTTGCACCGACCGAACGTCTACTGTAGTCTGATTCTCGAGATACTGAAGTTCAGTATTTTTAGAACTCACTTGCGCCACATAGCGGACAAACCTACAATTAACTAGTTTATTATCGGATAGCTGTTGATGTCCTGATCAACCTTGCCGAAGACGATTTTTTTTCTATGTAGTCAGATTCTCGAGACACAGAGGTTTAAATTTTTTAGGACTCAGTAACGCCACCTAGCGGATAAACCTAGAACCAACTAGTTCACTAGCGGATAGCTATTGATGTCATGATCAACCTCGCCGAAGACGAAATACTTCTGTGTTGTCTGGTTGTTAAGAAACAGAAGTTAAGAATTTCTATGACTCACTAGCGCCACCTAGTGGATAAACCTAGAACCAACTAGTTCAATATCGGTTAGCTATTGATGTCCTGATCGATCATGTCGAAGACGAAATTCTGAATTTCTTCTATGTAGTCGGATTCTCGAGATACAGTAGACGTTCGATAACTGCAATATGTTTACGTTTCACTTAGCGAACGAAAATCCGATAACTGCAACGCCTGACAGTGTCAACAAGCCGTCAATTGACGTAAAATGAACGAAAAATTCATTCGACTGTTCATTAGGGCTAACATGGCGCACGATTTTGACGTTTGGCGGTGCGATAACTGCAAATTTGTTGCACTTACCGGACTTGCAGTTAAAAAGCATTGCAGTTAAACCGTTTGCACCGACCGAACGTCTACTGTACAGTGGTTTAATTTTTTTTAGAACTCACTAGCGCCACCTAATGGATAAACCTAGAACCATCTACAGTAGACGTTCGGTCGGTGCAAACGGTTTAACTGCAATGCTTTTTAACTGCAAGTCCTGTATGTGCAACAAATTTGCAGTTATCGCACCGGCAAACGTCAAAATCGTGCGCCAAAGCCCTTACAAACAGTCGAATGAATTTTTCGTTCATTTTACGTCAATTGATGGCTTGCTGACACTGTCAGGCGTTGCAGTTATCGGATTTTCGTTCGCTAAGTGAAACGTAAACATGTTGCAGTTATCGAACGTCTACTGTAGTTCATTATCGGATAGCTATTGAAGTCCTGATCAATCTTGCCGAAGACGAAATTCTTCTATGTAGTCGGATTCTCGAGATACAGAGGTTAAAATTGTTTAGGACTCACTAGCGCCACCTAATGGATGAACCCAGAACCAACTAGTTCACTATCGGCTAGCTCTTGATGTCCTGATCAACTTTGCTGAAGACAAAAGTTTTCTATGTAGTTGGATTTTCAAGCGAGCGCGACGACATTGGCAATGGCTGTTGACGAAACATCTATCAAAGCACAATGTTTCATGATCACTAGCGCCACCGACTGGAGCGAATACGTACTAAATTGCTCGCTATCGGAGAGTCCTTGATCTCCTTAACAACTTTGTTGAAGACACCAGTCTTCCAAAATGCTTCATTTCTCCGCAGTTATCGCAAAAGTTACTGATCTATATGAGCGTTCGAGGCATCTGATCTATAAATAGATCACTGGTCGGAAATGGGTTAAAAATCTGTTAGAAATTTTTAAGGGCGGCATTTTAGAACTCTACTAAATTTACCGCTCATCTTTGCATCTTCAAACACTACATGATTTACAGTAGATATTCGATAATTGCAACGAATTCTGGCTGGCAATAAGAACTGATCACTGAAATATTGTTGCACTTTCAGTTGAAAAGCATTGTCCCATTTTTCGAGAAAAATGTAAAGAAATACGGATCACACCTGAATGAAATTCAAATAATTTGTAATCTTCTGATTTTGGATACATTATATACTCAATAGCATGTCGCATAAAAAGGTGAATAATAAGTGAACACCTAACATCACACGTATAGGAATGTGTTATTATCTACCAAACAATCAAATAGGTTGAGTTAACGATAACAATATTTATTATTTTCAGTTTCAATACTGTGTTCTTTCAATTCAACTCATTCTGGTTCCAGTTTGAATTCCTCTACCTCAATGACAAGAACAGGTTCTTCCTCCGAATCTTGGACCTTAGTCGTTTCTAATTGTGAATTTGCCATTTCCTTTGCCGGATTCGTCAGTTTCTTCTTCGGGGTGGAATCTTTCTTGGTTGTTCGAAGTTTGTCGTTTGACGTATCAGCATCCTGGCTGAAAGTTTGAAGTTAGATGATAATCATGAAATCATATCATTTAAGGTTTTTGTTTTACCGAAGCTTGGTATTTTTACGAGAACGTTTCTTGCTCACACCTTGGTCTTTCTCGACGTTAGCCGGCCAACCTTTAGATTGCAGTTCCTGGTTAATGTGTTCCTGAACAACATTACCTAAATCATCTTTACAGTCGGAAGCAGGGGATTTGGCATGAATTTTTATGTGTCTTGCTACCGCTTCACTGAAATTGAAAGGAAATATCAAATTTTGTTTACGAATGGGTGAAGTGAAAATCGAAAGCTTTCATACGATGTCTTGAAGAGTTTGTCGCAAACAGTGCACCGGTGGTGTTTCAATGGTTCATGTATTTTCACATGCCTTAATAAATTTCTTCGAACGTGGAAAACTTTGTTGCACTCTTTACAAGTTAGTGCCTTAGAACTATTGTTTCCTTGCTTGTGTATTTCTTGCATATGCATTTGTAGTTGTTTACTAGAATGAAACCATGTTGATTTAGGTTAGTTAAATTTTTTATGCTTTTTATTCTATTGAGACATGTATTCCAGTAAAACTGTACGCCCAAGTAACCAGAAGTTCAGATAAGAGGACATCTTATGAGCTAAGCAGCTTGTTGAAGGTTGTAGCCTTCTGAGCAACTCCATTTTAAAGTTTTTGTCTGAAAATTTATCCTTCCATTCAACTATGTATTTGTAATGTCCTGAGAATATCAACCTACTAAAATGAACTTGAAAGTTCCGATAAAGTTCCGAAGTACATCTTAAGCAGTTTTCAAGCTGCTTAATAGGCTTACAATAACCAGCTTTGGAACTTCTGTGTGAAGTTCTGATCAAGCGCAGGGTGGTCCTTTTAAGCAGCTTGGAAGCAGTAGTCTGAAGTTACTCATCAGCATGTTTTAGTGTATTTTGTCATGGCGAGCGAAACTTTTGGTTACTTGGGCGCCAGTCTATCGTTCCCGAAAGATTCAGCCTCAGTTTCCGTTTCCCTTTTACTCTAATCCTCATGGGAGACAACATTGCAGTGTTTCCTCAGGTGCGGCTGTTCATTTCAGAAACGACATCCTGCGAGGACCGCGTCAATATCTTACCTCAAAGCGAACGATTCGCTACACAAAGAGCAGGTTATCTTCTTCACATGTTTTGCTCTGTGGTGTGTCAGCAAATCTTTCCGCGTTTTGTACGAACTTGGACATTTGACACATTTGAACGAACTGTTGCTCTCCTTATCTTTGCCGTTTTCTCCGTGGAATCTAGCCACTCCTTTCGTGGATTCAGTTCGCTCTAAAGAGTAAAAGTCTGCCCTGCTTTCATGATTTTCCGCATGCTTTTTCATATGTCTTCTCAAAAGATTACTGTAACCGAAAAGGTAGATTATTCATGGGTAGAACGTTAACAATTCGCACAATTTCATACGGAAGTGCAAATCGGGCATCGCAAATGGGGCACTTTTGGTCTCTTGGTCCGTGCATTTGTTTTTTGTGTCGTGAAAGCGAAGGTTCAAATTTGTACGCCATGTCACATTTATCGCACTTATATTTTTTCTCCTCATTAGGTCCTCGGTGACGCTCCATATGCCTGAGCAATTGATGTCTGTGAACAAAGAGTTTAGTTTTTTGCTCAAATGATGGACATAAGCTAACTTGTGAGAAAATTTGGTGAGCTCGTTCCGTTTATTTTCGCCTACAATGACTCTGAACTGCTTTAAGGACACTATGCAACTTATTTCAGTACCGATACTGAAAAAAGTTGAAATTATAATACCGAACTGCAAAATGCTTATCGAACTAAAATATAATGAGTTGCATAACTCATCTCAGTTTAGTTAATTATGTATAATAGTGGAATGGAAGTTATTGGCGTGAGTAAGAAAATACTTACTTGAATACGTAGCGTTGTTTGCAAACAGTGCACTCAATGTTTTTCGGATTATGGATATACCTATGATCCTTCAGCTGCTTCCTTGTTTCAAATGCCTTAGGGCACATATCACATCGCCAGTTTTGATTCGGGTGGGGGCCTTCTCCCAGCGCAAGGTGTCCATCAGAAACGGACGAATTTTCGTAATCATCCGACTCATCCGATATGTCAGACTGCTCATCTTCATAGTCAGTGATTTCTTCGTCTTCTTCCAGGGAACTAGTTGCTTCCTGACGACTTTCCTGCTCAGATGCCAGATTTGTCTGACCGGCTTCCAGCTGTACCGGAAGTTTTACTAGCTGTGAGTTCGCATCAACTGAAGGAGATCCTTTCTCAGAACTGCTGTTGTGTTCGAGTATAGCAACTGCATTGGCTTGTGTTGCTTTCTTCACGTGATCACTGAAACGGTTGAAGAATGTTGTGAAAGTATCTTCTGAATTGTCCAGATGAATATTGTTTTTTCTTTTTAAATGAATGAATTCCAGGCCCTGAAGAAGGTCCCAACAAAGACCGAAACGTTGGCGAATATTTAAAATAATCAACACAAGGTTTCTTTGACTGTAATGCCTAAAATGTCTATAAGTTTGATAAAGCCCAAAAAATGTTTTTTTTTTGTGAATAACGGCATATGCCGCATAAACGTAGCCCAATTATATTAACGATTGATAGCCATATTAACGTGTGTCCTTTCCTCCAACGAATGCATCAAGATGTCATCCAGGTTTTTCCTCAAAAACTTTTTCAAGGATTGCTTCAACGATTGCATCAGGACACTTTAAGAATATCTTCATGGATCGTTTGAAATATTCCTACGAATTTATACAAAATATTTAGTAATTCTTCCAAGGTCTCCTACGGAAATTTCTCGAGAGATTTCTGCAGAAAATCCTCCAAAAATTAGAAATGCTTCAAAGATGTTCTATGAATTCTTCCAAAGATTTTTCTCAATAATACCTTCAAGGAATTTATCCCAGGATTCTTCAGAGAATTCTTCCAAATAATGCTTTGTGAATTCTACCAAGAATACCTTCAGGAATCCGTTCAAACATTTCTTAAAGGCTGTAATTCCTGAGGTAATTCCTTCAAGTTTTCCTTCAGAAATTCTTATAAGGATTCCTTCAGAAATTTTACCAAAGACTCCTTCAGACAATCATCCAGTGACGCCAAGAAATCTTTCAGGACTTCTTCAAGTGATTTCAGGAATTCTTCCTAGGTTTTTTGTTCAGTAATTCTACAAGATAAACAAAGATGTAGACGGTTTTATATTTTTTTTAGAAATTGCTCCAAAAAAATATTTAAGAATTTTTGAAAGGGTTTGGAAGGGTCTATTTCTCTAAAGATTCCTTATAGATGTCCTCCTAAGATTTATTCCGAATTTCATCCTAGGGTTGCTCCAGGAGTTTCTTCATAAATGTTTAAGGAGTTACTATAGGATTCTTTCAGCAATTCTACCAAGAATGACTTCAGTATTTCCTTCAAGTAATCATTCAGGAACTTTTTTTTAAGAATTCCCTCTTCAGGCATTCCTCAGAGGATTCTTTCAGAAATTGCTCCAAATTTTTTAAGAAAATTCTTCAAGGATACCTGTAGATTATCCTTCAAGATCTTGTTTTAGTATTCCCCTAGATATTCATTACGAAATTCTAGGATTCAAGGATTGTTTCTGGAACTTTTAAGAATTCTTCCAAGGAATGCTTCAGTAATTCATTCAAGAATTCCTTCAGGAACTTCTCCAATAATTCTCTCCCAGAAATTCTTCTGGAATTCATCCAAAGTTTCCTTCAGAATTCTGTCAAAAATTGCACCATGGTTTATGCAGAAAATTCTTCAGCGATTCCTGATTTTTTTCCCCAAAAACTCGTTCGAGAATTCCTTTACAGAATTTTATAATATTAGTTTCAAGCATTACTTCAGGAACTGTTGAATAGATTTTATAAGAAATTCCCCACAGAATTTATCCAAAGATTTTATCCAGAATTTCAACGATTGTTAGCTAATCAACTTCTGTCCTCTCCTCCAATGAATCCATCAGTACCTCATCCAGAAACATCTTCAGAAACTTCTCGGAAATTTACTTTAACGATTTATCTGAGGATACTTCAAAAATATCTTTATGGATGTTTGACATATTCCTCCAAATATTCAAACAAGCTTTTATCCAAAATATCCAGGAACTCCTTCAAGCTTTCCTTTGGACATTTATCGAAGAATCTCCAAAGATTGTTTTGGAAATTCCCCCCAAAAATTTTTGAAGAATACCTTCAGTAATTTCATCAAGTATGCAAAAAAATCTTACAAATATTCATTCCTGAATTCTTATACGAATATTACCTGGAATTCTTGCATGGGAATTTATCCCAGGATCCCAGGAATTCCTCAAAAAAATGCTGCGTAAATTCCTCCCAGGATTCCTTTCGGAAATGTTCCAATAATTCCAGGAATTCCCATAGGGTTACTATAGGAAGTTCTCCAAAGATGTTAAAGGAGTTGCCGTAGAAATTCCCCCAAGGATTGCTCCAATATAATTTCTTCAAGAATTGCTTCAGAAACTCCTCTAATAATTTCTTCACAAATTCATCTAAGGATTCCTTCAGGTTTTTCCCCGAGGATTATTCAATAAATTGCATCATAATCTTTTCAGAAAAATCTCCTGGGATTCCTACAGATTTTCATCCGAGAACTCTTCAGAAAATTCCTCCAGAGATTCATTACGGAACTATACTCGAAAATTATTTCAGGAACTCTGAAAAGGATTCTATCAGAAATTCAAAAAAGGTTTCTTCGAGAATGAATTCAAGGATTCTTTCTAGAATATGAACATTTTTATAGGAACCTTCCAAGCTACTTACGCTTTTGAAACGATCTTTCCATCGTTCAGCGAGTCATGGATCCTCCTGTGCACCGCCAGTTGTCTGCTGATCTTGAATATTGCATTGCACACATCACATTGGAATTGTTGTCCTCCGATTTTCTTCGGTTCTTCGATTGATTGTATTATTGGGATTGGTGCTGGTTCCGAATCTGCGACCGCTGGTGCCACATCATTTGCTGTTACTTGCTTGCTTGGAATATCGGTGCCAACGTTCTGATTGCGACACATGCTCTGCAGTATGTCCTGCACTTCATGGCAACGTTGGCGGTACTGATGGAATTCAATCAGCCTTATTCGGCATATTGTGCAAACCGCTTTGCTCAGGTGGTCCTCGGAAGATACCTGGAGTAAAATAAAACTTTACCGTTGCGGGAAGTGTCACGATCTGTAGACGTTCGATAACTGCAACATGTTTACGTTTCATTTTCCAAATTCCGTTAGGATCACAGCAACTTTCAACATAATTCCCTGCAGGTATCCGTTGCAACAGTTATTGCGAATCTTTTCTGAAATCCGCAGACCGGCCAACAACTCGTGCGCCGACAGCCCATGCGCCGGGTTGTGCGCCATACAAAATGTAAATAAACAAGTGTCAAAATGGTTCGCGCCAAGAGCTCTATCTCTCTTAGGGTTCGATTCCATTTTTTGTCTAAACATTGAACTTCCGTATGTCTGGAAATAATGTACAACAAAGATATTATTGACGATAACAAACGCTTTTACTTCATTAAACCACTGATTAATAGTGATTTGGCTAGTGAAAAACTTGGCGCATAGGCAAACGGCGCGCAAATTGTGCGCTGGTGTGCGGATTTGAGTTAATCGTCGCAAAGTGCCCAATACACATTATACCCTGGCGCGCAACCTAGAGGTCGAAGAGAAACTTGTCGAAATGCTGAAAATTCTCGAGAAGCTCAATATCTCCAAGCAATTATGTCGAAAATTGGTGATTCGTTTTTCGGACTTTTAGTTACACAGCATTGTTCTTAAACCGTTGGCAGCGATCGAACG
>NC_085137.1:39797154-39805528 GCF_035046485.1 Aedes albopictus
TGGTTGATCGATTGATTGATTGCGGGGAATTGTCAGACAAAAGAGGCACGAAACAAGCAACAAAGAAGGCGCGGCGATTACTCTCTATCCCAACTGGTAACAGTGTTTGTGTTATCTTCGCTGTGTTGGATTGTTTATGTTTCGCTCCGGCAACTAAACCAGATTTTAACCGTGCGATAGTCCGTTTATGCGTTCCGTGTTAGGATACTGTCGTAGATTCTTGGTTCCTGCGCTTTGGTGAAGTGGAAAACAGTGCGAAGGTGTGATAACTATTGAGAAATCGTCCACCTCAATCGTCGGTGCCCGGTATCAACAATCGGTCGTGTACGCTTTATACTTATGACACACATGTGATACAAGAATCACTGTACAATTGCGCTTGAAATGAGTGCCATACTGAAAATTCTCTCAGTTCAAGTCAGTCTTGTTAAAATTTTCTTGACACTACGTACCGTTGTACAGGAATCACACTCGTATCACATGTCTGTCCGGGGTATTACGCGCTATCTCCTCTCTGCACTTTTTGGGCTACCGTACTTTGCTTGCACACACATAACAGCTTCGTTAGAGCATCTCCACCGTACCATCGTTAGAACATCTCCACCGTACCGTTGCTATTTTGCCGAATCGCAATATGTCGACTTCTGGATGTGACCATTGTGCAAGGCCAGCAAAAGATGACGACGAATCTATCACTTGCATGGCCTTTTGTGACAACTTCATCCATTTGAGATGCCTGACTACGCCGGCTTCGACAACGAAGCTTAATAAGGCATTTATGAACATTGTAGAGGAGAATCCTAATCTCATTTGGATGTGCAACGAATGCGCGAAATTGATGAAGATGATGCGATTCAAATCAACCGTCACGTCACTCGGAAATGCAATTAACGCCATCACCGAAAAGCAAGAGACCGTGCATGCCGAAATACAAAAACAGCTGACCAAACAGGGTCAACAGATTGCCCAACTGTCTAGACGAATAGCTCTATCTTCTCCTTGTCGTCAAGATCCTGATCATGTCCTTCGTGGACCCCCTCCGAAAAGGCGCCGCGACGATGATTCGGCCGGCAACAAGCCGCTCCTTGGGGGCATCAAGATCGCGGACACTAATGTTATCACCGTTCCTGAACCTGTTGAGTTGTTCTGGGTGTACCTCTCGCGGATTCATCCTAGCGTCCAACCAGATGCTATCGAAAAGTTGGTGAAAGATTGTTTGCAGAGCGAAGACAATGTCAAGGCTATTCCGCTTGTGAAAAAAGGAGTTGACACTAGCCGTTTGAACTTTATTTCGTACAAGGTCGGAGTTGACCCCAAGTTCCGTGACGCTGCATTGAATGTAGCAACGTGGCCTAAAGGAATCCTGTTTCGCGAATTCGAGGATCTGAGTGCAAAAAACTTGTGGCTGCCCCGTCAGAATACACCCACCCTCTTGGTCCCTCAAGAAACCGGAACACCATTTTCGACGCCGATTCCCGATGTGGACCTAACGTGTTAACCAGCAAACCAGAACGCACTGCCTGTCGCATTAGGGGAGCCCCTGATCCTCTCGACCCAGTCGCGCATGCAGTTTCCAGCCATCGGAGTCGTTCTGGTCCTGTTGTCGAGATTGGTGACGGGGTCTCCCAACCTTCTTCCCCAGGCAAGTATGCATTTATTAGTAACAGTTTGTCGCCTGATCGAACTCCGTGTTCCAGTGATTCCCCCGAACCTGTTGAGGATCTCGGCTCCGTCGGTCGAACCAACAGCGAGCAACTACCCTCCTCTCTCATCCAGCAACGTTTCAACTGCACCATCCCACTGACTCTACAGCCAGGACGCATCGTAGACAGTCTTTTGGAAGCCCCTGATTCTTCTAGCTCAGTCGCGTTCTATCCTGCCAGCGTTCATCACAGCCGTCCTGGTCCTGCAGCTAGATGTGGATTAGGGGTCTTCCGAGCTGCGACCTCCGGCAAGTATGAACACGTTTTAGTCTCTCCATTATCTGATGCTGGATCGATTTCCAGTACTGTGGACCCTGCTAACTCCAATCCCGACGACGATGATCAGCTCTCCTTTCTCGGCTACCCGGAACGCACCGTAGAAAGCCTCATGGAAGCCCTCAATCCCTCCGACCCAGTCCTGCCATGCGCTGCCCTCGTTCATCATAGTCGTTCCGGTCCTGTGGTCGGATGCGGCGAGAGGGTCTTCCAACAACCTGACTACGGCGAGTATCCTTGTCTATCAGAAAGTTACCAGTCACTGGCTACTGTACAAACAACTTCCAGGACACCCGGAGATGCTGTTACGACGCGAAAAGAGGACATGGTTGTGTACTACCAGAATGTCGGCGGCTTGAATACAAGTGTCGAAGATTACCGCTTGGCCGTTTCGGACGGCTGCTACGACATTATTGTGCTCATCGAGACCTGGCTGGACTCTCGTACGCTTTCAAGTCAAGTATTCGGATCCGACTATGAGGTGTTTCGCTGCGATCGCAACTCTAATAATAGCAGTAAATCTTCCGGAGGTGGCGTGCTGGTAGCTGTTCGTTCCGGATTGAAGGCCAAAGCGATCCTCAACGACTCCTGGACCTGCTTGGAGCAAGTATGGATCTCCGTCAAGATGATCGACCGTACATTATTTCTATGCTCGCTGTACATACCTCCTGATAGGGTTCGGGACACTGAACTTATCGAAACTCACTGCCAGTCTGTGTTCACCATTCTGGATACCGCCCTTCCTACTGACGATGTCCTTGTAGTGGGCGACTTCAATCTTGCTGGAATCTCTTGGAGGCCATCGCATAGCGGCTTCCTCTGTGTCGATTCGGAACACTCGCAGCTTCATTCTGGCGCAATAAGCATTTTAGACAGTTATAACGCAGCTACGCTCACTCAATTCAATCACGTGTTGAATGAAAATGGACGAACCTTGGATCTATGTTTCGTGAGCACTCGAGATCAGGCACCTTACACTGCAGTTGCACCCTGTGCGCTGGTCAAAGACGTTCCTCATCATCCTCCCTTGATTATCAACGTGGAAAATTCGCTTGTCCATGACTTCGAAGATGCCGTTGCCTCCGTATCTTACGACTTCCGGAGGGCCGATCATCGTAGCATTGCTGAGGTGTTGACAAGTATTGACTGGGAACACGTTCTCGACCCGGGCGATGTTGAGACAGCCGCACTCACCTTTTCAAATATCCTGGCATACGTCGTAGACAGGCACGTCCCTAAAAGGATACAAAGCAAAGCTTCTCGGTCTCCCTGGCAGACTAGCGAACTACGAAAGATGAAGACGATTAAGAGAGCAGCCCTGAGACAGCTCACCAAACACCGCACGCTTGCTCTGAGAAACCACTACGTGAGGCTCAACCATGAATACCAGCGAACCAGTCGCCAATGCTTCTCAAGGTACCAGCGTGATATTCAGCTCAAATTCAAATCTCATCCGAAATCTTTCTGGAAGTATGTCAACCAACAACGTAAGGAATCCGGACTTCCCGCAACAATGCAGTTGAATGGAGTATCGGCTTCCACTCCTCGGGACATTTGTCAGTTGTTTGCCGAGAAATTTGCTAGCGTGTTCAATGAAGAGAGCTTAAACGCCGACGAAGTTTCTATCGCCGCTAGAAATGTTCCTCCAAATGGCCAAATGTTCAGTTCCATTCATGTCAACGATGGTATGATATCCAGGGCCGCATCGCAACTCAAATCATCCAATAATCCTGGACCGGACGGCATTCCATCGGCATTCTTAAAAAAAACACATCTCCTGCTTACTAGATCCACTTCAACGCCTCTACCGCATGTCACTCTCCAGCGGCGTATTCCCTTCCTGCTGGAAACTCGCTCATATGTATCCTGTACACAAAAAAGGAAGCAAACGTGACGTGGATAACTATCGTGGAATTACCTCATTGACTGCCATCTCCAAGCTGTTCGAGCTCATCATCATGGAGCCTTTGCTCTCACATTGCAAGCATGTTTTGAGCCCTGACCAACACGGGTTCACTGCTGGTCGCTCCACTTCCACGAATCTGCTTTGCCTCACTTCACACATCACTCAGAGTATGATCGAACGTGCTCAGACCGATGTTATCTACACTGACTTGTCAGCAGCCTTCGACAAGCTGAACCACGCCATTGCGATCGCAAAACTCGATAGGTACGGCATTGGCGGGAGTCTCCTAGCTTGGTTCCGCTCATATCTAACCGACCGTCAGCTAATTGTGACCATAGGTGACTGCAAATCGAACTGCTTTAACGCTACCTCCGGCATACCACAAGGAAGTCATCTTGGTCCATTAATCTTCCTGCTCTATTTCAACGACGTCAATTTCGTGATTGATGGCCCTCGGTTGTCGTATGCCGATGACATGAAGATCTTTCTTCGGATTCACTCAACTGATGATTGCGTCTTCTTGCAACAGCAGGTCACGCGTTTTGCTAACTGGTGCTCATTGAACCGAATGATTGTAAATCCAACGAAGTGCTCTATTATTACGTTCTCACGAAAGAAGCAGCCAATTATCTTCGTATACAGCATGCTAGGCACAGCTCTCGAACGTGTGCACCATGTCAAGGACTTGGGAGTCATTTTGGATTCGACGTTGACATTTAGGCAACATATCTCGTACATTGTAGAAAAATCGTCCAAGACCCTAGGGTTCATCTTCAGAATAGCCAAAAACTTTTCTGATGTCTATTGCCTGAAATCGTTGTACTGCTCCCTCGTGCGCTCTACATTAGAGTACTGCTCTACAGTTTGGAGTCCCGGGTACAACAATGGCGTCGAGAGGATTGAATCTGTCCAGCGACGCTTTCTCCGGTTTGCATTACGACGGCTGCCTTGGAGAGACCCGTTCCGATTACCCAGTTACGAGAGCAGATGCCAACTGATCGATCTAGATCTACTGCGTACAAGGAGGGATGCCGCCAGAGCATTGACGATCGCTGATACGTTACAGGGACGAATAGATTGCGGAGCGTTGCTGGAACAAATCGACGTAAATGTCCAGCCGCGATCACTCCGCAATAGCATCATGCTGAGACTACCACTTCGACGAACTAACTATGGACTACATGGAGCTTTTGGGGGCTTGATGCGCGTTTTCAATAGGGTGGCGTCATTCTTCGACTTCCACTTGACACGCAACGCACTACGTCGTAGTTTTTTGTCTTTTTTTAGCAACAGAAATAACTGACGAATTCATTGTTATGTACCTTAGTTTAAGTTTCAATACCTTGACTGCGCTATTATGTTCCAACTTGTTTGTGTTTGACCTTTGAATTTGTTTTCTAATATTAATTATTATTATTTTTAAACCATCATTGGGGCTCTAGTAAGCCTGTTGATGTAGATCAAATAAATAATGACATGGTCTCGAAAATTTTTGTTGCAGACAAAACGGATGCTGAATTTGTTGCGTACTTTTCATCTCGTGAATAATCAATTATTGCAAACCCAAAATCGAAACTGTTTCATGATAGATATTCAGCAGCGTTGCAGTGTTTACGGACTTGAATCATCCGCTCGAAAATCGCAATGCAAGGCTAAAAAATCTCTAAACTCGTGGTGAATGATCTTTATCCTATTCTGTTCAAGTTGGGACAATCATATGTCGCATTGGGTGGATTGTCGCAACAAATGCAGGTTGCGACATTGTCATTATTGTTGCGCGATGGTTGTATCTTGATTCACTGATTGCGAGATTGATTGATTGCTTGATTGCGGAATTGATTGATTGATTGCAGGATTGATTGCGAGATTGATTGATTCCGGAATTGATTGATTGATTGCGGGCTTGGTTGATTTATTGCGGGCTTGATTACTTGATTGATTGCGGGATTGATTGCGAGATAGATTGATTGATTGCGGGCTTGATTGATTGATTGATTGATTGTGGGGTTGATTGCTGGATTGATTACGGGATTGATTACGAGATTGATTGCGGGGTTGATTACTGAATTGATTGCTGGATTGATTGCGGGATTGATTGCTGAATTGATAGCAAGATTGATTACGAGATTGATTGTTGGATTGATTGCAGGATTAATTGCTGGATTGATTTCGAGATTGATTGATTGATTGCGGGATTGATTGATTGTGGTATTGATTGATAGATAGATTGATTGATGAATAGATTGGCTGATTCGGAATTGATTGCTGGATTGAGTGTGAGATTGATTGCGAGATTGATTGATTGATTGCAGGATTGATTGATTGCGGGATTGATTGATTGATTGCGGGCTTGATTGATTTATTGCGGGCTTGATTGCTTGATTGATTGCGGGATTGATTGCGAGATGGATTGATTGATTGCGGGCTTGATTGATTGATTGTGGGGTTGATTGCTGAATTGATTGCTGGATTGAAAGCGGGATTGATTACAAGATTGATTCCAGGAATAATTGCTGGATTGATTGCGAGATTGATTGATTGATTGATTGCGGGATTGATTGATTGATTACGGGATTGATTACGAGATTGATTGCGGGATTGATTGATTGCGGGGTTGATTGCTGAATTGATTGCTGAATTGAAAGCGGGATTGATTACGAGATTGATTCCAGGAATAATTGCTGGATTGATTGCGAGATTGATTGATTGATTGATTGATTGCGGGATTGATTGATTGATTGATTGATTGTGGTATTGATAGATAGATAGATTGATTGATTGATAAGTTGATGATAAATAAAATGATTGATTCGGATTGAATGAAAACTCTGCATGTGTCTAAACGAAATGTTGATGTAAATATATTGGGTAAATGTAACGAACATTATTGATTTTCGATTCCGAGATCCTTATGCTAATAAATTTTAAAATAAGGCACTACTATTGTTTCTGCAACCCCACTGAAGTTATATTTCGAAGAGCAGAGTACTCTACAAATGTCTCTAGTTCAATTACATTTTTGGCATGGCAATCAATGAATTGCACTAAAATGCTTGAGCTTATAAGAATACAATAATTCAATCACTCTTCATCCTCACCCGCACTTGAGGGCGGCTCTTCATGAACTCTTCTGTGGTTGGTCAGCTTACTTTGTCGATTGAACGATCGGTTGCAAATCAAGCAAAGATATCCCTCTTGATCAGTTGCATTTGAAGCAGTTGAGGCACGTCCTTCGGAATCCACACTGTTCTCAACGGGCGCGCTGCTTTCTTTTTGACCGATCTCATTTTCGATTTTTGTTCCGGAAGAATGTGACCTTTCGTCCATTGCCGATGTTTCAAGCGATGCAGTTTGAGTTTTCTTTGATTTTGTGGGTACCATTTGCTCGTCATCATCCTCCTTTATAGTAACCGACAGTTTGTTCTGAAGCGAATTGTTAACCAACATGTTCAAATGAGTCTTGGTGCGTAGATGCTTTTTCAAATTGTTCCTGTAAGAAAATAAAAAGAAAATGATTTCAACGATTTTTTGAAGTTCACTACTTAGACCAACTCACTTTTTACTGAACCGAACTCCACAGGTAAGGCAAACATGGTTTTTAGGACCATGCACAGCTCTCATATGATAGCGTAAGTTTTGGGCAGTTTTGCACTCCCTATAGCACTCGTTGCACTGAAACGGTTGCAGCCTACCGATGTAGGGATTGTCTTTATCGGATTTACAACCCATTGCTGAGCTGCGATCTGATTCGTTTTCCTTTGAACGAACATCCTCATCTGAAAGAGTTTCGCCCGATTCTGCTCGTTCTGGTCTATCGAAAATTGATTTTGTGTGAGTCTTCAGATGTCGCTGCAAATTGTCTCTGAAAATTTAAGGAATTTAATACAGATTTGGGTTTTGCACATGACGAGCATTTTACCTTCGACCAAACGAAAATCCGCAGTGTTTACACACGTGTTCCTTAGGTTGATGATTCCTCATGTGGTTGTGAAGCCGTTGATGTGATTTGAGTTGCTTCGAACATATCTTGCATTGGTGGACGGTTAGTTTAGCGCCTTTAACATTTTCCTTTTCTTCTACAGTTTCTGCAATGCCATCAATGCCCGGCAACTGGATCGTCAATCTACTCAATTGAGACAAACGGATTGTTTCCATGTCAATCGAAAGATCCTCGGCAACGTGTTCCTGATGGCTTCTCAAATGGTTTTTGAGTTGACCTTTTCGTTGGAACGAACGATCACACGTTGTACAGATATAGTCACTGCTGTTTTTGCTGCTGGGTATAGAGTTTTTCTGAATATGATCTGTGTCATTCTTCTCAGAAATCTCTTGGGCTAATTCGGGTGAATCTTTGTGAGCCTGAGTTTTACGTAACTTTGATTTTTTGTTCCTTTCGGGTTTAGAAGTGCAGTCTGGTGTTTGTAATTCAGTATGTTCAGTTTTGGATCTTTTTCGTATCTTTTCGCATGAAGTATTTGCATTGCCACAC
>NC_085137.1:39806028-39827729 GCF_035046485.1 Aedes albopictus
GAACATTAGCTTTATTAGTGACTAATTGATTCGATTGTTTTTCAATAGTTCTATAATAATTTAAAGTTACTATCAGTAAAAATTAATTTAACCGTAGTGTGGCCAGCAAAAAAAAACACCCGTAGAAGGCCGGCAGGGTACCCGGGTACCCACGCAATGGAAATGATCATATCTCAGCGATTTTTCCACCGATTTTGAAAGTTTTTGCCTCATTCAACTCAGAAACTCATTATCTATCGAGATCGTATTTGGTTGGACCGGTCCGATCACCATAGGTACCGGAAAATCCGGATTTCCGGATCCATGTTTTTATACAATAGAATATACGGGATTTTCGGTAGGTTAGTAGCAATTTCGGTTCCAAGCATCGTAAAATTGCTTTGGCATATTGTATCTGACCGGCAGGGAATCATAAAACGTGTTGACTTTGAAACTGTGATTTCGGAACACGCTTCCCGTGAGGCCATGGTTGACCATAAACACTTTAAGGTATCCTAGCCTTAACAATGTGGGTTTCAATATGGTATAAGGACATGCTCCCAAAAATATGGATTTTCCGAAAACCACGGTGATTAGATCGGTCTAACCAAATATTTTCCCGATAGATGATGAGTTTCTGAATTGAATGAGCTAAAAATTTCCAAAATCGATGAGAAATTGACGGAGATATGATCATTTCAATTTCGTGGGTACCCGGGTACCCTGCCGGCCTTCCACGTAATAAAAAAATGCAGGATCCCCTCCCCCTGCCCCTCCTCACTTTAAAATTTGGTCAACCCATGACCATGTATATTCACGAGTTCTAAGATCTAACAGAGTTCCAACATCCTAGTCTCAATAACCATTAAAATATCGAGATTTGAAATTGAAAAAGGTACCCGGGTACCCTGCCGGCCACATAAGTGTTAAGTTGTTTTTAAATAGTTGCAAAAGTGCCTGCAAAGTTCTCATGGACTTTTTATTAAAAATAGTTTATTTCTCAATTACACTTAAAAATAATTCGTAACAAATAAATAACAATAAATATTATTGTTGCTTGGATCATGTTTGTATAATCAAATACAAAATCACTTGACATATTTTTTTTTATAATTTTCGTTTTGAATTTGAGTACAGTAGATGTTTCGGTTATCGAATGTTATTCGCTAAAACTTCAACGACTGACAGACGTCAAGCCGTGTTGGCAGAGGAAGCTCTCAATGAACAACTGAGGAAGTACTGAGGAAGTAGAAAACTAGCTGAAAAGCAGGTTTAGCCAAGTGAGGATGTTACGACAAGAAAAAGATGAACAATGATTTTTCTAATGTTTTCCAATTTAGTAAATAGTAAACTGCCATTGATAACAATACAAATACAATTAGTTTAATGGGATCAATTGAACCAATATTAAAATAAACATGCAATAATATTTGTTGTTATGAAAGCAGATTTCGCCTTTGAAAACCCAAAGAATTCATATTTCTCGGTAACATTTTTCTCCAGCATTTACAGATACTAATGGCCACATAAATTGTGAACGATTTATGGTATGGATCATACGACCTGAGGTCTGACTTGTGATATTTGGCAGTTATTTGAAAAGATTGAAGATAGATCTTATCAACAGCTGCCAAGCAATACATACCAGACAGACATCAGAGTTTTTGATTCTTATCATAAAATGTGCATATTATTCTGGCGGCCGTTAGTGCTCGTAAATGCTGGATATAAATGTTAGCGGGAAATATAAATTCTATGGATTTTCAAAAGCGAAAACTGCATACAAATAACAACAAATATTATTGTATTTTTATTGTAACAACGATTCATTTGACGCCATTCAATTATTTGTATTTGTATTGTAAGATCAATGAAAAACATTAAGATATATTGTTTTCTTTTGAGAATTGCCCTTAAAATGTCTCATAAAAACACAATACATTCTATTGTTTTTCGCGAAAAAGTGTATGAAAATTTTCTCAAAATTTTATGGTTAAGATACATAACGACCACCATTTTTTATTGTAAAAGTGCCATTTACCATTCGCCGAATGGTATAGAACAATAGAAGTGATGGTGAGTGTGCTGTGTAAATTACAATACGATTAATGGTGAATATTTTTCGAAAAATGGTGTTGTAACAATAAAATTTATCGTATTTTTATGATACTTTTTATCAGGGTTACCCGCTGGTATGTATTAGATTTACAGTATTGTTTAATTACCAAAAATTTCAACATGAAAAGTTCAAAACCTTCAATATCACCCAAAAGATATTTCAGTCAAGAGATTGAGAATTTTCAGTTTTAAATTTCAACACGTGTTCCTTAACTCGAAATTGTGTGTTCTTCTTGTGCGATAAAAATTTCACTTTTACAGCAAGATTTAAATTTCAATCCCGCTTGCTGCGATATGAGTGCACCAAATCGGGGTCCACGTTTATCAAATGCTACCCAGTTCAGAATTTGTACAATGTATTTCACCATGCTTTCTCGATGAAATTACAAAAATATTGGTCAATGCCTGCAATGCATGTGTATCAATATAAATTAAAATTCTTATTGAAAACCAAAGAAAAAACTCAAATGCGCACTACGGCTACTAGAAGTTGGTGAGAGTTGACCCCACTGTGCGAGTGAACTCAAAGTTCATCGCTGAACTCGCTGCGGTTCGTTCGTTGCCACTCACGTGGTCGTGGCAGCTAGGTCAACGTCGGACGCCTGTGAGGTGCCCGAGCAAAAATGTTCACGAAGATTCTATAGTGTTCGCGACAGTTCGCAGCCAATTTTCAAATCCTTTTTCGCACGAGTATGTAAACTTTCTTCAGATTTTAGAATAAGGTTCGTATTATAATATTTATATGCATATAACTGACGTCCATGCAGCTGCACCCTGAAAATCACATCCATCCAGACCCCCCCCCTTCCAAAAAATCTACTGTTTCTACTGTAATCAGAGCCGGGCCCCCACATTTTAGGGACCCCCACAAAATTCCACTTCACGAAAAAAAATGTGAAGTATGAAAAAATAATAGTGCAAGAAACTTCCCTTGATTTGATTTTTGTTATTAGATCTTCAAATTACCGTCTACGACTGACAAGATGTATGCAATATGTTGTGATTTTTCGAGAAAGACTGCAACTATTTGTCCAGATATTTATGAAATCATGATTTTGGCCTCAAAAACTTATCAACATTTTTATTTTTATGCAATTGTTTAAAAAATTACCGGATCTTGAAGAAAATCTTCGACTGAATTCCGAAGAATTCTTGCTATATTGGTTTTCTTTTATTCTGCCTGAAGTTTTTTTTGGAAATATATTAAACAATTTCTCATAGAGTTAAAGTAAATGTTTTTTTTTTTTCATTTCTTTTCTTAATTTTTTATTTGGGTTCTCTTGAGTTTGATTACTTAGACAGCTTTCAACTGACTCAAATTGAAAACATCAAAACCGTTGAAACATGTTTTAGAGGAAATCTAGCATGAATTTTCGATGATTTTCTGATTATTTTGAAGTGTTTCAATCCGCATTTTTTAAGTTGAAAGATTTGCTGATTGAAATAAATGCATTTGTGAAGAAATCGACTAAAAATGGCAAAAAAACCTGACATTTCTGCCAAAGATTTTTGAAAAATTTAATTGAAAATTCTATTGAAAATAAATTCAGAAAATCCAAAAAGAGCTTAGCATGGATTCTTTTTGAAATTTCTTCAGCATTATTTTTATAAAAATTTCCTCTTTGATTGTAAAGTTTTGTTGAAAATTATTTTTGGAGGTCGCCAGAACCTGCCCTAGCAGTCGTGTTGGAACATGTTTTTGTTAAGTGTTAATTCTTAATAGTGATCGACCAGCATCTTCTCCAGAGAATGCAGCATTGATCCATTAGAAATTCTTTTTGGTTTTCGCAAAAACAACACCACCGATTGTGCGACAAATTTTGAATACTAGAAATTTATTTCCTAGTTCTGCTTATAATTCTAGATTCATTTTTTTTTTCACAACGACATTTCATAATGATATTGCGGATTTGGCCCCGTAATATACTCCCACCTAAAATTTTTTGATCCACCAAAATATGCTCACACCGCTTTTCCCTAGATTGGGTTTTGCCACCGCTAACGAAAACAACATTATAGAGCTTGCTGACGTTTATTCACCTCTCTCTTTCAAGCATGCAGGCGGCATGGGATTTGTTTTCATCGGGAAAACTTTCCTGATGACAACAAATCCTATTTCGTCTACATGGTTGAAAGAGAAAGGCGAATAAACGTCAGCAAGCTCTATTGAACGCATACTCTCGGTTGGTGCAATGAATACATGGTTTGTTTAGCTGCTAACTGCCATGCAAATTGACATGTGAGTATTTTTTTTTTTCGAAGTTTTGCTTGAAACTCTAGCAACTAATATAAAATGCAATATATGTAAGAATGATTAACCCTCTAATACCCAATCTCGCCTTTAGACGGGGTATAGTTTGAGCATTTTTGTAATTTTTGTTTCGTAGAAAATCAACTTTTTTATATTTTTGGCTGATATTCAGAACTGTTTTGTATATCTCAAAATAGTTTTTGGTGTATTTTGAAGCGTATTTACATTTTTTTAAATCATTGAAAAATTGATGTTCCAGTCACATTTTAGAAGTCATTGTTTATTTTGTATTGAATCGCTACAATTAACATATTTTAAATTTTTCCCAAATCATTCTATCCTTGTTTAATAGTTTAAGGGAATCTAAAATAACTAAAATTATTTCCCTTAAAATTACACGGAAAATAAAATTTTCTGTGAAAAAAATTTAAAATAATAATTTTTCAACAATAATCATGAAATCTCAAAATGATTTAATCTCAAAAAATCCGTTCCCCAAATTGGCTTCCAGGAAAAATATAAAAGTGTGGGGATGTTCAAAAATAAAAATTAGAAAAATCAAAAACTGAAATTCACGAAATCGAGAATTAAAAAGAATCATCTTTCAAAATATGTTTAAATCGATTTTAGATGACGAAAAATGATATATAGATCAAAATCAAAAATTTGGGTATTAGAGGGTTAATATTTTTTGGATTTTTTTTCCTATATGGGCAAAAATATATCCTATAAAAAGGGCCCCCACAACACTGTGGCCCCGGGCCCCCACATTTGTAAATCCGGCCCTGACTGTAATGCTTTCTAAATGCAGGGAAGAGTTGCTGAAACATTGCGATACCAAGAGACATTTAAATAAAGTGGAAAAAATTCGAATCAGTGGCAGCGAAAGTGATTCTTCGTCGAGTGTGACAAGCAACACAATGTCAGAAAAAACAAACACCGATAAGTCTGATCAATCTGAACAAGCATCTGGTGATGTTGATGATGAGGATGATGATGACAATGATGAGAAAGATGACCATGATTATAAGCAGAATGAGGACGGGAGATACGCTTGTTCAGAATGTGGTCGTACATTTAATCGGCAATGCAAATTGAAGAACCATAAGGCGACCCATGACAAGAATTACGACGGAAAACAATCCGATGAGGAATCCAGCATGCCAGCCTTCAGCTCCGACGATTCAGCCTCCGATCAAGAAGGTGAAAACGAACTGGAAGAAAAACAGGAACAGGAACAAGAAGGAAAGCTTGAACCGGAACTGACACAAGGAGAGGAACAAGAACAGACAAATGGACAAGAACAGCAGGTGAAGCAAGAACAAAAACAGACAAAGGAGCAGAAGCATAAGAAGAAAACAGAATATCGGTGCGATAAATGTAATATAGTATACTCGAATAAGTCGAAATTAAATAGTCACATGAAAAATCACAGATCAAACAGGAGTGTCAAGAAATCGACAAAGACTACATTCATGCAGACAAAGGACCAGGACCTGAAGCAACTGACAAACAATCATTGCGATATATGCAATAAAACTTATGCGACTAGGGGCAAATACATCAGTCACGTGAAATATCACAGATTAAAAGACGAACCTAAACAGCAAGAATATCCATGTGAAGAATGCGATAATGTATTTTCGATGTATAGGGATCTATACAATCACAAGAAATATCACAAAGCAATGCAGCGTCTCAAACCGACCGCCAATACCGAGGCGAATTCAGACAAACCAATCGAAGCTAACTCCAATGAGCAAAATGTGACAACCTCCAACCTATCAGTTGGCGTCGAAACACGTGCTGCTAACGAAACTCAACCATTCCAGTGCGATTTTTGTCCTAAATCATTCGCAACTGCGAAAATACTGCTGCGCCACAGAAGGATCATACATGGTCCCAAGAATCATAAATGTGACGTTTGCGACGTACAGTATACTCTACGGTAAGCTGGGCAGCTGGGCTCATATATGCATGTTTGTTGTGATTTTTCTTCAATATTTTCTTCTATTGCAGTGCAGGTATGACACAGCATGTGTACAGCAAAAAACATTTGAAAAATTTAAAACAGAAATGGATAGATGAAAACAAGTCGTCCTCGAATGAAAATGAGCCCGACAAAAGTGGAAAAAATATCAAGAATATAAAAGACTCCGATTTATTGAAAAATGATGCAATTTTTACTAAGTATAAACACTCGCGACGGACGAAAAACTACAACAAACAAAGCAAGTGCGATGAATGTGATAAGGTGTTTCCAAATGTGTGGAGCTTATCTAATCACAAGAAATATCATAGACCAATGAGACTTGAGTGTCACATATGTGGAAGACCCTGCTACAGCAAGTAAGTAATCTTGTAGAACTCCAACCGAGGTTCGACAGCCTGCAACAACAATAGGTCTTTTCACATGACATCATGTTTCAAAGAAGATATATCGAACCCCATCCCCCCCAAAGTCAGCTGAAAAGTGTCTTATAAATATGCCTATAGCCCGTAGCCGCGGCAAATACCATTACCGAAAGAGTTGATTTTTAATGATAATTGTCGTTTTCAAATGTTAAAATTGTCAAGCCCCTAAATTATATAGAAAATTCGAAAAAAGTTCTAATCTGAAACTGGTGATCATTAAAAATAATTATTTAATAGCTCACTGAAAAAAAAACCGGAATAATTTATTCGTTTTGCAGTGCTGTACTGAGAAAACATCTCAGAACACATCAATCACCTGAAGAACGCCAGCGTGCGAAACCACCGAGCGATGGGAAACCTCTTCCGAGACCTTTCAAGTGCGAATTTTGTCCAAATACGTACGTGACGCATGCTGCCCTTTGGACTCACACTCAAGTGAAGCATAAGAACAATACTTACGAATGCGAAATATGCGGGTATCAATTTCCTTTGAGGTAATGTTCATTCATTCTATTACATTACTCACCAGTCGTTACATTTGTCAGTGTATTCTATCCAATTCTAGAGAGCTTCTTAATAGGCACATGAAGACTCATACAGCACGTGAACACACCAAGGAGGACTTCCAGGTGTTGAGGAAGCTGGCACCCAAAAAAGACAAAGTAACGAATCGAAAGAACAATAATGCTGATGGAACGAAGAAGAATGAATCAGGTAGTAAAAACAGAAAAACAAACAAACCAACTAACGTGGGAACAAAAAAATGTGCGAAGCCTTCTACTGAACTGCCTTTTCCATGCGATATATGCGAGCAATCTTTCGAAACACTAGTACTGCTATATCGTCACAAACGGTACCTACACAAACCGAAACGGTTCAAATGCCCCGTTTGCGATAAGTGTTTCGCTTACAGGTATGTATGTTTGATACAACTAAGCTGTGTAAATAACACAATTTCAATTTAAATGTGAAAGCTAACGAAAAATGATGAACATGAAAAACCCAGGAAAAAATCTGCTAAAGATCAAATATAATGTTGTATTTGTATATTTCAGAAAACAAAGAAATATGCACATGAGGGGCCACGACAAGTTGCAATCGGATACTATCAAAGATTTTGAGTGTGATGAATGCCACAAAATCTATCCCACGTGGAAGGCCTTGTACGCGCACGTAACCATTGGGCATATCAAGCGGAAATCTCTTAGCGAAGAACGAACCGTTCCCTGTCCGAAATGCAACAAAATGTTCCAAACGCAGACGCAGAAAGATTTGCACTTTAGAGTTGTTCATGCATCGGTGGAATACAAGTGTCACATTTGTGATATAGTGTTTCCGATACGGTAAGAACGATTTGGTGCTGTAATAATAATTTAAAAAAAGCCTTAAGGTCCCATTAGACGTGACAAATATTTGGCCAAACAAGTCCAACAAATGAACAACACAACGTGAATCATAGCAACCTTGGATAAATGTCGGACTTCAATGGCAAATGTTTGGCATAATGACAAACAGTCTAACAGCACCTTTATAACGTTTTTTCCTTCCAGTGTGAAGCTTTGGGAGCATATGACCCACAGGCATGAAAACCAACCAACCATCAGTAGTGCTTCCAAGCCCGATGAATCCGTTGGAAGTGTAGAACAATCTGGCCAGAAAGATGTCGACAGAGACGATCAACCTACTGAAAGCGAGACAGCCCAGAAAGCGGGAGGTCGGAAGCAACCTCAGAGAAATGTGAAAACTAGGAGCGGTAAGACAAGTGCGCGATAACCGTCAAACGTAATACCTATGGTCCACTAGCCTGGTACACGGTTTATATGGGAAAATACAAAAATTGGAAAAACTCTAACTCCTGTATACTTTTTGAGTTCCACTTTAGTCCCATATCAACTGTGCAAAATTTCAGATCGATCGGAAAAACTATATTTTAGCGCCCGCCATTCTTAGTTTTTCATACGATTTACTATGGGGAAATTTTACTTCTGCAAAGAAAAATCGCTAGGAGTCACCCCTAGATCCCTAAAAATAAGTTGATGAATGATTTCTGTAGAAATATTCATGAGGAATCAGACCTCCGTAGACCGCAAACCGATGCGACGTTCGTGGAAAAAGTTATTAAGCCTCCCCCGATCGATGAAATGACGAGATTTTATTATTTATTGTTATTCCTTACATGTTAAACAGCGTTGGCATGCCATTCGGTTTTCAGTCAATAACTTTTTCCACAGGCCTTAGATCGCTTTGCGGTCTTCGGAGGGTTGGTTTCTCGTAAAATTTCCAACAGAAATCATTTATCGATTTATTTTTAGGGGTTAAGGGGCAACCTGTGGCGATTTTTCTTTGAAAAAGTTATTTCCCCCATAGTAAATCGTATGAAAACTTAAAATGCCTGGCGGTAGAATATAGTTTCTACGATCGAGCTGAAATTTTGCACAGTTGCTATGGGACCAAAATGGAACTCAAAAAGTATACAGGAGTAAAATCTCTTTTGGTGTCCCACGCTAATGGTCCACTGCACGAATTTATTCTGGCCTGCTTACTCTCACAGAAAATTTGACGTTTGAGAGGTGCCGATACCGTGACAAGTGTGAGAGGAAGCAGGCCAGAAAAAAAATCGTGCAGTAATCCATTTTCATGTTTAGTGTTCCTCTACTGATAGCTTTTTCTAACGATTATAATAATCATTTACACCGTCTAATTACTTTTTTTCTGTTTCAGACGCAAAACGAAGAAGAGAGTGACGCACTTATTTTAATATTTGCTACGTGAATATAATTCAGGAATTATTTATGCTGGCAAATCAAAAATACACGTGGTGTCTGTACCTTGATCAGTACCTATATGAAACAAAATAAATACCAGAATAAAAATGCGTAATTTGAAGTTTCGTTCAAATATTCTTTTTCCAGTTCTCTAATTCAAAATTTCTTCACATTCAAATGAATCATCGTATGTATTTCCGTAAATTTGCCTGAGTTCACCGCTACTTACCTTACCGGTCAGACTAAGGCCTGAGGGACCTCTTCTATAAGTAGGAGTCATCTCCATTCGACTACGTCCATGGTGTCCTCCACACTATTGATCGACCCATCTAGCACGCTCTGCACCACGTCTTCTTGTAGGTACTGGTCGGATGATTCTCGAGAACCATTTTAATCGCGGGTTGCTATCCGAAATCCTGATGACGTGACCATCTCAGCGTTGCCTCCCAATTTTCACGATGTGGACTAGAACTGGTTCTGTTAGCAGCATATGCAACTCGCGGTTCATTCACCTTCTTCAAGTCCCGTCTTCCATCTGTATTGTGGATTTACCGACTACTTGTATTCTACCGGTTACTTAAGTAGATGTTACAAAGTAGCCGTTTTCATATAAAAATCGACTTGATTGTCGAAAAGTGAATGTCCCTGAGTAGCTAGTGGCAACGAGGAATAGCGCATACAATAAAAATGTTAAAAATCATTTTTAAATTACTTGTTTTATAAAACGGCTACTTTGGAGGCCATACTGAAGCGACCGGTAGAATACAAGTAGCCGGTAAATCCACAATACTCCGCCGTAGACGGTACGTAACACCTTCCGTTCGAAAACTCCAAGGTCGCGTTGGTCCTCTGCACGTAGAGTCCATGTTTCGTGCCCACAGAGGACTCGAGACAGTGATCACTGTCTAATCAGCGTTTTGTATAGATGCACAGACAAACAGACGTAACAGTCTGATAATTCTCATCGTACACCGATTTAACGGTCTTTTTCAAAATTTGATAGTTGGCCAACTGTCCAACCGTGGCGCTCGCAACGTTTTTGTTCGAGTTTGACGTTTGCTCACTACCGCCACCTAGTTGGTGGTCGGCCAAACATAGTCCTTTTAGCATTGGGCGAATATGTTTCCGTGACTATGTTTTGAATCGAAAAATGTTCGAAGTGTTACGTCTGTTTGTCTGTGATAGATGGTTAACTTAGTGTGACGGCGAACTTTGTACGATCGTAGAGTTCTGCAGAGTCCAAAGTATGCTCGAATTCTTGCCACAATGCGTCTCTGAACTTCTCTGCTGGTCTCGTTGTCAGCAGTCACCACTCGGATAAAAACTAACCATAGGGTGTTTGGTGAAAACCATTCCTGCACCATATAGTGTATCAGCTACAATAAAGTGTATTGAAATGAAATGGTTCGTTATACTACGCTGAAAATGAGCGTAATCATTTATTTGCGTCGGAATCTATAAATCTTCACAACGGGCAATATGGTTTTTCAAAAAAAATATATATTTTTTTTTTTTCTTCTAGCTGTCATCTGGCTCAGACCTATCGATCCATAAAGCCAAGTCTTGTGAATTGTGTTGCCAAGTTAATCGTATTTACCGAACGCGAAATTTGATTCCCCTGTTGTGCTTTTAAGTAGCTGGTTTTAAATTTATGTTCAGACTTATCACTTTATTTAATTTTACAAACAATGCGAATTTAATACAAAATCTCAAACATTTTTATTAATTGTTTTAAGGTATTCGACTATTGCAGTGTAATTGGATTTACTATTTTTTGCCAGAATTTGCTGAATCGGAACTCTATTTATTAAATCTTGATATTGGGTTCTAATCGAATGATAATTTGGGCAGTCGTACAAAAGATGTTCTAAATCTTCTGTGATTGAGCAATCGTCACATCGGTCATTCGGAATTAAATTCCATTTTGCTAATCTGTCTTTCGTGGCCATATGTCCAGATCTGATTCGTGATAGCATGATGGTGTCTAGCGTTTCGAAGTTGAAGTGTTTGAACCACGGTTTTAAAGTTATATTTTTTGCATATTCAAAGTGAAATTTACCTTTATCGGATGAAATTTGCGTATATTGATCCTGCCAGATGGTTACCGTTTCCATTTTAAGTATATTGATCAAGTCTTGTAAGGTGAAGTTTATTTGTTCTATTGTCGTTCGTGTAGTTCCTAACTTAGCTGCTCTGTCTGCCCTGTCATTTCCTAACAAATTTATATGCCCTGGGATCCACTGAATAAAAACTTTATCTATACATGAATCCTCAACTAAGTTAATAAGTTTTTTAATTAAATAGTTATCTGTTTGTTGTGAGTTGTTCAATAATGAACAAGCGCTTTTTGAATCTGTGAATATTGTCAACTCTTTAGCATTTTTATTATTAGCGTATTCTATTGCTTTGATTATTGCTGCTATTTCAGTGTTCATTATTGTGAAGCCAGTTTTAAGCCTATAACTGAAGGATATTCTTTCTACTGGGTCATAAAAACCAAAACCAGGGATTGTATCCATGAGAGAACCGTCCGTATAAATATGATATGTGTTTGCATAACTAGTTTCTATCAGTTCTGCTACCATCTGTTTTTGAATTTCTATGCTAACATTTGCCTTTTTCAGATTTTTTATCGAGTCTTTCACTTTAAGTTTGGTTTGGAAGGTGGAAGGTGATTTTAAAACTATGTTTTGAGCAAGCTGTGAGTAATGGAAATTGTTTACTGAAGCTATCTTTTCTATATATGAAATGTGTCTAGGTAAAAAATCTATTTGCATCAGTTCTGTGAGATGACTAATTATAGGACTATTATTGAAATATATTGTTTTAGCTACCTCTTTCGAAGCAAGAATTTCTGCTCTTAATTTTAAAGGCATTTCACCAGTCTCGAATAAAACGACATGATTGGGAGTGGATTTCAAGTATCTCATGGATGTTCTTAATGCTGACAAATATACTGTATCTAACTTTTCAAAGTTTGTTTTTGCTGCTGCTGCTACTATTGTTATTCCATAATCCAAAAGAGATCTGACTATAGCTTTAGTAATTTTTAGCATCTGTTCGGGATGTGCGCCACTACGTTTCCTCGATATCATTTTGAGTATATTTACCTTTTGTTTTGCTTTGATGCACATTTGCTCGATCTGATATTTAAAATTTAGTTTATGGTCTACTATGATTCCTAAAAATTTGTGGCTCTCTTCTATTGGTATTGAGGTATTATTTAAATGAATGTCTATGTTAGGGTTATATTTATTGGTAAAAACTATTGAAGCTGATTTTTGCGGATTTAATTCAAAGCCTAAATTTTTGAATTCCAAGTTTAACTTCGAGAGAAAGGTGTTCATTTTGTTAGCTGCAACAGCTATACTAAAACCTTGTATAACGGCAGTGAAATCGTCTGCAAATTGAATTAAAGTTCCGTCCTCTTGAATTATTTTGTGTACAACTTTAGTGTAAAGGTTAAATAGAATAGGGGACAGCGGACATCCTTGTGGAAGTCCGCTGTTGGTAATTTGTGTTATTTCAGTACCATCATTTAAAAGTAATATCGTTTTTCTGTTTTTTAAATAATGATAAACCCAATTCACTAAATGATTGGGAATATTCTCATTTCGAAGGGTTTCTAAAAGTTTATCAACATTGACGTTGTCAAAAGCCTTTGACAAATCAAGAAATGTAGCTACCATGACCAAACCTTCTCTTTTAGAGTGTGTGACCATAGAAACTAGGTAATTAACACAATTTATTGCACTTGTGTGTTTCTTGAATCCAAATGAATTAACTGGGAGGATATTATTTTTACTAATGAAAGTTGAAAGTTCTTGTTTGACGGTACAATTTATAAGTTTTAGTAAGACATTCATCATCGCTAACGGTCTGTATGAGTTCCACTGGTTGGGGTCTTTACTTGTTTTAAGTAATGGTATTATTTTGATGGATCTCCATTCCTCGGGTATATTACCCGAGTTAAGGACTTCCTCAAGTAACTCTGTAATTCTTATTTGTAAGTTAAGATTAATCCGCTTTAGTATGTAAAATGATAGAAGGTCTGGTCCTGGGGTAGAGTGATCTTTTTTTGAGTAAATTGTCTGTCTAATGTCCTTGAAATTAATTTTTATGTAGTTTTGGGTTGGTAATGGAGTGTAGTTAATTTCATTTACTATTGTTGGAAAGTTCTGATTCATGAATTGTGTCGCTAAGTGTTGGTCATTCAATAGGATTATGTTATTCTTAGAAGGGCGACCACCCCCGATCATCTTGACAGTATTCCATAGTTCTTTCTGTGTCATGTCCGGATTTATGGAGTTAATGAGTTCTTTCCAGCATTTCCTCTTTTCACTTCTTATCTTTCTTTTCAATATTGCTCTTTCTTTTTTAAAGTTCGTAAAGTTTTCAAAAGTTTGATTTTTATAAAATTCTTTGAGTTTTTTATTTTTTGAGTTGAGTAGTTGTTCGATTTCTTTAGTCCACCAAGGTTTAGGTACTTTTTTGATTTTTCCTTTATTCAGATTATATTTTGAAGAATTTATTTGTTCTGCAAAAATCGGTGAAATGTCTTCTATTGTATGAATCATGTGGGGTTGAATTTTATTTATTTTTTCTATTGCTTGATTTTTGTTTAGGTATTCTGATTGGGATTGACTGACATTTGCTGCGCTTTCGATTTCTAGTTTGATGATTTTATGGTTGCTGAAAAAGTCTAGGTCCAGTACTGTCCAGTCTGATTTGCAAGCTATGACAGGTGATACGAAGGTAAGATCGATTGCTGACGGAATTGTGTCTGGTGGTTTGATTAACGTACTCGCTCCATCATTTAATAAAACTAAATCTCTGCCCTCAAGTAAATGCTCTATCAATTCACCTCTAGGACAGTTGGGGTGTAAGGGGTTCCATAATCTGTTATGAGCATTAAAATCTCCTGCTATTATAGTGGGTTTGTTTTGCTGTTCTATAATATCTAGTAGTTTTTTTAAAGGGGTTTTTATGTCGTTATTATTAACCGGTTGAGGCGGTATATATATTGAAATTATTAGCATTTTAGGGATTGTATTTAAAGTTTCTATTGCAATAGCTTCGACTGGGTTAAGTGAAGGTAATTTAAACTGTTTTATTGATATGTCGTTTTTAATAAGGAAGCCCACACCCCCATAACCGGAGGGCCTGGCTTCCTTCAAAAAGTTATACCCTGGAAATTTATATGTTTCTTCTGGTTTAAGCCATATTTCACTTAATATTACTAGATCTATGTTCTCTTTACTTAGATAGTTCTTTATCAATTCTCGAGTGTCTGTAGGTCTGATGCTTGTTACGTTATTCTGAATGATTCTTAGATTTCTGTGTTTGTTCTGGTCCATTATTGTTTGTTTCTATTTCATTTTCATAGCAGATTTCCGGATTTAAAATTGAATTTAACTGATTACTTATGTTGATTAGTACTAAGTCCTGTTCTATGTTTTCCGTTTTATTGGTGCTTTTCAGAATAGTATCCTGAATAGCTTTGATTTTATCAACTATTCCTTTCAGATTGAATTGTGCGATCAGTTCCTGTTTGATTCGGTGTACCATTCTTTCTGTTTCTGAAGTTGTATGTGGATTCGGTTTGAAGACATGCGGTGCTTCTTCATAGAGGTCGGCTTTAGGAAAAACTTTTGGCTGAATTGTCATCTTTTTCTTTGGCTTTCGAGTCAACAATCCGTTTTCGGTGACACTGCTCCAGGATGTCCCTGCTGTGTAGCCCCAAGCTCCATCTTCATGGTCGTTTTCCGTTTCATCACCATAGATGTTCCCTGATTCTTTTTCCGGCAGTCTAGGAAATTCCTTGTTCGAGTTTAACCTGTTCTGTACTGACTTTTGTTTCTTCGGATGTTTCTGTTGTGCTTCAAAATACGATATTTTATTCTTCGCCATTTCCACTCTAATCTTATCCTGTCTCTCCCATTCTGGACACTCCCTGTCAGATGCCTTATGAGTTCCCCCACAGTTAATACATTTCAATTCTGCTGCATTACAATCCTTTTCTTCATGTTCCATTCCACATTTACAACATTTTACCGAACTTGCCTTACAAAACTTCTGTCCATGTCCGTACCTCCAACATTTGTAACAAATTTTCAATGGAAACACATATGGTTCGCACAGACGATCCTGTCCATAGATTTCCACTGATCTTGGTAAATATTGACCCTTCGCGTAAATTTTGATCGAGTACGTTGGTACCAGCTTATCCTCAACCTTTTTCATCATTCTTTCTACTTTCTCTATCTTGATATTACCACTATGCATATTCTCCAATATCTCTTGCTCCGATAACGATTTAGCAACATCCCTTACCATCCCTACTGTCTGCTTAAACATTGCCGGTACGTAGACTTTGAACTTGAACTCTTCCTTCAACAACTTCGAATTAATCAACTGTTCCGCGTCTCTTGGTTTATTGAACGTCAGTTGAAACCGACCCCTACCTACTGATTTCATCTCCTTGTAGTTATCTGCCTTAATGTTTTTCAACATCTTAGCTACCTCCATCGGATGCGGGTAAACATCACGACCAATACCTTCAATTTTCTCCCGTTCAATAACAAATGTTGTGTAATCTGTATTTTTAATCCAACCATCATTGTATACCGCATCAGTTCTGTCCTTATTCTGTCGAGTCTGTTTGTCTGTTTGTGCTGTGTGTTGTTTCTGTGTGTTTGTGTGGGATTTGTCATGTGCTTTGTTTCCGGAATTCAAGCCGCCATTTTGTTCTTCAGTCGTGTTGATCGTCTTGTTTCTCTTGGTGTCGACGCCATGTTCGAAATCGTATTTTGTCTGGTAGTCTGATCTCAATTTCCGTTTTTCGTGGACGACTGTGAATCCTTTTTTCAAAGGATCATCGCCGCCGCGGCCGTCCCCGTCTCCCGTGTCCATTCGAACACCTTCTGCACGACCTTGCCTTCAAACCAAACTAGTCCCCCCTCTAAACTTTCCTCTTACCTGCAACCGTCTTAACCCTAAAAAAATACTTAAATGGAGACACTTATTTACTAAAAAAAAAATGATAAACCTTAACACTAATTTATTTACACCACTATTTACACTTTTGGGGAATCAAATTTAATCTATATACAACTATATTTTTCGACGCGATCAAAAAATTCACAAGCTCGTTTTACTTCCGATGTTGTCCCTTCGAACGATGAACAGCGAAAAAAAAAAAAAAAAATATATATATGGAGAAAAATATTTTTTTTGTATTGTTACGATACTTAACAACCTGTATACAGTGACGATTCGCTCGTTGAGAGCTCGTTAGATGGGCTGTCTCGATGGTTGAATGTTCACTGGTTGGGGCAAAACCCAACTAAAAAGCACTGTCAATGTCAAAATAGATGTCAAAACGAGTTTGACGTCTGACCGCCGTCGCATCGCAGCTCCTAACGTTTGTGCAAGTATATGAGTGTTTCGTGACGTATTTCTCGTCACTTGCGTGTGTCTAGAGCATTTTGATCAGTTGTCAGCTGCCCGCCCCAACGATCGAACACGATTCGCTAATCGGGGCGCAGTCGTGACCCAACCAGCGAATCCGGACTGTACTATCACAGACAAACAGACGTAACACTTCGAACATTTTTCGATTCAAATCATAGTCACGGAAACATATTCGCCCAATGCTAAAATGACTATGTTTGGCCGACCATCAACTAGGTGGCGGTAGTGAGCAAACGTCAAACTCGAACAAAAACGATGTGAGCGCCACAGGTGGGTAGTTGGCCAACTATCAAATTTTGAAAAAGATCGTTAAATCGAAGTACGATGGGAATTATCAGAGTGTTACGTCTGTTTGTCTGTGGTACTATATTTTAAAAATCTTATTTACAATTCACTGTATGGTGTCTACATTACATCTTATTGTTTTTGTATTTTTATTTTTACAGTGGTGTCTATTGTAACAATATGGTTCTAAATAGTACTGTTACAATACAACGTTCGGTTTTTCCACTGTATTTTTTATTCGGGTATATAGCGCCCCACTTCCGACATTGTGTTTAACACGCAAGGCAAAATCAGCGGAAGTCATAGAAAAAATGTTGCTAATTCGGTTTTGAACTGGAAACATATTTAATAATTTCGCCGAGAATTTCGCCAAGCCGAAATATCCCAAAAAACCTGATTTAATCCACCTATGGTGAACGGAACCCTTCTTACACTTATCAAAAGAATGGACTACCCGCTTGGCGCGCACCCACAGTTGATCAGCAGGAGTAAATCCATTTAATTTTGTATGGCGAAAGGAATCTAAACTTGAATTACTTGAAATAGAAATCTTTTCCCGAAAAAATATTTGGTAGGCTTCATAGTGGTCACCATTGTGCACAACCGCTACCAAATATTTTTTCGAATAATATGTTCCATTTTGATAAATTTGCCTTTAGATGCTATTCACCATACAATATTTTTGCGATTTACTTTTAGCGATTTTTCGCGCATAGAAGCTAGCGCCACATTGGTCGATGCGGAGAGTAGGAAAACAGCCAATGCAGTTAGTTCATTGCTGTATTTTTCGTATATAACATATTAATTTTATGTCATTGTGCAATTTGGCCATTCTAGAAAATACTATTTGAAGAAAGTACTTTTCTAAGAAATTATCATGTCGTTGCTGTACGTGAATAGATAATGTTCAATGAATTACCTACATCGGCTGTTTTCCTACTCTCCGCATAGACCAATGTGGCGCTAGCTTCTATGCGCGAAAAATCGCTAAAAGTAAATCGCAAAAATATTATATGGCGAATAGCATCTAAAGGCAAGTTTATCGAAGTGGAATACATTATTCGAAAAAAATATTTGGTAGTGGTTGTGCACAATGGTGACCACTATTAAGCCTACCAAATATTTTTTCGGGAAAAGCTTTGTATTTCAAGTAATTCAAGTGTAGATGCATTTCGCCATACAAAATTTAATTGATTTACTCCTGCTGATCAACTGTGGCTGCGCGCAAAGCGGGTAGTCCATTGAGGTAATATTGCAGTTATAGTACAAATATTACGCATTTAGTACATCACTGCACTATCGCACTAGTTTTATGAAAACGTAAATAAAAATTCAGAATTGCAAATCAGTTCGGTGTCTTCAGAGCACTTATTCAGCAAAGATCGAAGAAATAATGCGCTGAAGACAGCAACTCGATTTGATGAAATCGTGCACTTTTATTTACGTTTTCGCACTTATGGAGTCTAAGTGCGCAGTCCAGTGGTGAACGTAATGCGCAATAGATTCTAATTATCATTTGTTGCCGAGGGATTCCAAAGTGTTGATGTATTTTATAATTGGTTTAATTTGATTCATTCCTCTGCAATCAAATTATTAAATCAGGTGATTCCAAGGTGATTCATTAAAATTAAATTTTGCTTACATATTTTGCAATATTGCTTCTTTTGTTTACCACCTAAATATTTTGATCTGATTAACAAATGGATAAGAAATTCATTGAGCTACATTTTGTTTTGTCCAATAAGTCATAAAGATTTTCTCCCACGTACTTAGTACTAAGGGTTATGGATCGTCAAAATGGTGCGCCACCCAAGTAACCACGGCGCTGAAGCCTTATTGCATGCAGATATACGGTGTATTTAGAGCAATCATTACTTTACATGAACACTTAAGGTTGATTTAAAATGGAGTTGGCAATTATGCGACTGTTCTAAGATTATACCAGAATAATCTTAGTTTGATTCTATAATTGCCCATTTCCACTTTAAATCAACCTTAAGTTTGCATGTAAATTAATGATTGCTCTAAATACACCGTATATCTGCATGCAATAAGGCTTCAACGCCGTGGTTGCTTGAGCATGGAGCATGTAAGTCCAAATGAACAATCATAAATTTAGCGTTCATTCAACGTCATTTGATGGCTTGTTGACGTCTGTCAGTGGTTACAGTTATTGAATTATGTTGGCTGAGTGAAACGTAATCATGTTGCAATTATCGAACGTCTACTGTATTTATACAATGCTTATGACATAAGCAAGCCCAAGAGCCATTCGCATTAGGCGCTGTCCATAAACTACGTAGACTCATTTTTGACCATCTCACCCCCCCCCCCCCCCCCTCGTAGACTTATGTCCATACAAAACTGAAATTTGAATGGACCGTAGACTTTGGTCAGAAATTCATTCCACGATATTTTTGTATCTGAACATTTTTTTTGCTCCCAAATACTATTTGTGGGATATCTCAAAAACGAAAGTTTTACTACTGTGATGATGTAGCTTTGATTTGATGCTAAAAGAACTCAACCTAAACTTAAATGGTGGGCAAACGGCTGAGAAATTGACTGAGTTACATTAATAACTTAATTAAGTGTCTTTCAAATAGTCATATATAATATTACTCGCAAATACCCATCGAAAGATATCTCTGTAACCAAATGTCCAATCAAAAAAAAATTCAAAAGCGTTCTACTAGGATGTTGTAGCCTTCATTTCGTGCTAAGAGAACCTAAATCGGTGGACAGACGGCTGAGAAATCCAATAAGACACTTTGTCAAAAATCTCTGAAATAACTAAATTGTACTACTCTCAAATACTCTTCGACTGCTATCTTTGTAACCAAATGTCCAATCACAATAAAATTCAATAGCGTTCTACTAGGATGTTGTAGCTTTCATTTCGTGCTAAGAGAACCCAAATCGGTCAACAGACGACTGAGATCCGCGAGTGACATTTTTTTGTAACATACATACACACACACATACACACACACGCACATACAGACATTTGCTCAACTCGTCGAGCTGAGTTGATTGATATATGTGACTCGGCCCTGCGGGTCTCGGATCGAAAGTCGGTTTTCCAAGCGGTATTTATACCCTTCTTATGGGTGTAAGAAGGGTAATGTTGAGATGAAAATGCTCTGTGAAACTGGCAACACGGGTCGAATAGAAGATAGTGGCACAAAGTATAACAAGTTGTTGATAGGAGGTTGCATCTTTAGAGAGCGCGGAATGAAATACTAAAATGTATGTATATATTTTTATGTAATAAGATAAGATAAATCAAATAAATCGAATTACAGCATTGAAGCTGCACAACAAGAAAGCTGCTTTCAATCTTTGGTGTATCGCGCAAAGGATGACTGGCCTCCGCAACAAACTTCAATGATTTTATGGTGACGAAGTTAGTGCACCATGGATCCAGTGCAAAGCCTTATCCATAAAGAAATGGAAAGCAAACAATGGCGAAAGTTTTATGAAGAAGAAGCACGCCGAATCGATGAAGAATACGAACGAGATATTGCTGAAATCGATGCAGAATTTGAGAGAGCTGTGAGAAAAATGCAGTTGGATTTCCTCAAAAAGAAAGAGGAAATCAAAAGGCAATTTAGTGGCGTTGAACCATGCAAAATATTGGAATCTTTGCCCAATCCCGTCTGTACAACTGACCATCAAAGCAGTGAACCAATCAATCATCATCCAGCATCATCATATCAGATAGGTCTTGTCGAAGTTCCTGAAGAAAAACCTATTTTTTCTGTATCACTACTAGCGCAAACAATTTCTATTAGACCGTATGTATCATGCCAAACCGTAAATCAATATAACCGCAGGATGAAGAGGTCTAAAATACAAACGGTTAAGAGACACGTTTTGGAAAGACAACTGACCGTTCAATTTCCATTATGCGAGAGTGCGAACAAATGTGGATTCGGCGAAACAAAGCTTTGTGTTGTAGATACTGTGTATGTGACTTTCGATCCTGGTGGAAGGCGAAACAGTAGTGGCGATAGCTCGCACTTTCAGGTCGATCGCACTGTGTATTATTGTTTGTAATTTGAATGATCGTACATTCGTACCCTTGATCGCGTTATCCATTCCATGTGAATCCGGCAACAAAATAATTTGACCTAATTACCAGTTTCACGGGTGGGAGTTGTTGAGATGAAAATGCTCTGTGAAACTGGCAACACGGGTCGAATAGAAGATAGTGGCACAAAGTATAACAAGTTGTTGATAGGAGGTTGCATCTTTAGAGAGCGCGGAATGAAATACTAAAATGTATGTATATATTTTATGTAATAAGATAAGATAAATCAAATAAATCGAATTACAGCATTGAAGCTGCACAACAAGAAAGCTGCTTTCAATCTTTGGTGTATCGCGCAAAGGATGACTGGCCTCCGCAACAA
>NC_085137.1:39827752-39858664 GCF_035046485.1 Aedes albopictus
TTCATTGTACTAAATCTGTTCCTAAATATGGAATAGCTGATAAAAGATTAGTAATTACAGTAGCACCTCAAAAAGATATTTGACCTCAAGGTAAAACATATCCTAAAAATCCTGTTGCTATTACTATAAATAAGATAATTACTCCAATTATTCATGTTGGAACAAATAAATAAGAGTTATAGTAAATTCCTCGACCTACATGAATAAATAAACAAGCAAAAAAAAAAGAAGCTCCATTAGCATGGCAAATTCGTAAAAATCAACCATTATTTACATCTCGATAAATATGATTTACTCTATTAAAAGCAGTTTCAATATCTGCTGTATAATGTATTGCTAAAAATAATCCTGTTAAAATTTGAATAATTAAACATAATCCCAGTAATGATCCAAAATTTCATCAGGCTGAAATATTAGAAGGAGCAGGTAAATCTACTAAAGCATTGTTAGCTATTTTTAATAAAGGGTGAGTTTTTCGTAATGATTTAGTCATTAATTTATTGGTCGTAATGGGCCATAATTTTTTTTTTGTAATTTTTACTGTTACTAATAAAGTTAAAAATAAATAATTAATCAATAATAAAGTAATTAAATTAGTTGGAAAATTATATATTTTATTTAATGAAATCGTGTCTTCTATTAAAAAATTATTTATTAAAGATAATTTAATTATTTCATTATTATTAATGAAAGGTTCAATAATTAATTTATCAAAAAATAAATAAAATATTAAGAATAATATAATTATGAAAATGCTAATAAATGTTAATTTTATTGATAAAGAAAACATTTCATTAGATGAAAGGGATGTTACATAAATAAATAAAACTAATATTCCTCCTATAAAAATTAAAAATAGCACGTATGAAAATCAAAAAGTTTTTATAAGTATTCCTGTTAATAAAGAAGTTAAAAATGTTTGAATTAATAATATTAGACCTATAGCAAGGGGATGTTTTATTTGTATAAAAATAAAACTAATAATAAAACTGATTAATATAATTAATATTATAATATCAAGAAATAGTTTATAATAAAATATTAACTTTGGGAGTTAATGAAAAGGAAGAATCTTTTTTCTTGAAGTTTTAAAAAAATAATTTTTATTTTTAGTTTACAAGACTAATGTTTTTTTTAAACTATTAAAACTAATGATAAATTTATATATATATTATTTAATAATTATTATATTTATTTTTGGGTGTATTGTTTTTATTTCTAGACGAAAACATCTTCTTTGTACATTATTAAGATTAGAATTTATAGTATTAATATTATTTATATTATTATTTTTATATTTAAATTTTATAAATTATGAGAGTTATTTTAGTATATTTTTTTTAACTTTTTGTGTATGTGAAGGGGTATTAGGGTTGTCTATTTTAGTATCAATAATTCGGACTCATGGTAATGATTATTTTCAAAGTTTTTCTATTTTACAATGTTAAAATTTATTTTTATACTTATATTTATATTTTTTTTACTTTTTAAAAAAAATATTTATTGAATGGTTCAGAATTTAATTTTTTTAGCAACAAGTTTATTTATAATTAAAATTAGATCCTTATATTATTTTTGTAATATTTCTTATTATTTTGGTTTAGATATAATTTCTTATGGTTTAATTTTATTAAGATTTTGAATTTGTGGTTTAATTTTAATAGCTAGAGAAGGAGTAATTCGTTATAATAATTATATTAATTTATTTTTATTTATAATTATTTTTTTATTATTGTTGCGACGCCGCACAAAGTAAGTTTTCTGGGCCGGTCTAAAATTGAACCAGTCTAGCCGCAACATAACTACAGCATGACAGTTCTCGCGCGCTAGTAGTGGTAGGTGAAATGAGGGACATGAGATGCGTGATATGGTAGGGGAAAGCAATAACAATAACAGAATTTCGCCATCGTTAAGAGTAGCCAAGAAAGCAGTTCTGCAAGTGTTTTGGTAATTCACACAAAATTAGTTTAATTAACTTGTGGGTGTTCGAGTAGAAGTTTAGAGTGCGGTGTGAATTAATAGAAAATCCGTAAGTTACAACCTGAAAAGAAAGGTAAATGGTTAGCTGAACGATTTCAAATACTTACCTGCATATTTCCCCGTAGCTGAGCAAATACCGGTACCGGGTAGTCCTGAAACAGGGAAAGCTACCAAAGAAACATATCGTGCCAGTGGAGTGTAATGTAAGTAGACACAAAAAGAAGGAATTGGTCTAGATTCGAATAGTAATCATGAACATTTGTGTCCCAAAAATAGCACCCGCGCAAAAGCTACCGATTTAGGGTAACTGCACCCGTATTAAACCACCCTTGATTTGAAAGTTTAAAAATAAGTCGTGGCAGAGGAAACCACTTAATTGTAAGTGATTAGTAATTAAGTTTGTGTTGTTAATTGTGCTAATTGATTTTTTTGTTAATAAATTTCACAGTTTAAGCGTTGCTTCAAAAAACCTGAGCTGCTATAAAAATCTGGTTTCCCTCTCGGGAACAGGTAAAAAAAGACTTTTCTTACATACATTCCGTGATATTTTTGCTACTGTTTATTAAGCTCAAATATTACAAAGAGATAGTAGCTTTTATGTATTTGATGCAATTGCATTTTCATGTATAACTAACTTGTGTAACCAAATATGATCATAAAAAATCTGTTGACAAACGGCTGAGAAATGTATTATGATACATTTTATCAAAAATCTCTCAAAAGCGTAAATTTCATTACTCCTTAGTACTCGTGGAAAGATATCTCGGAAACAAAATGTCCAAACGGCATGCAATTTAATAGCATACTACTTGGATGCTGTAGCTTTCATTTGATGCTGAGAGAACTCAAATCGATTGACACACGGCTGATTCATTTATTATGAAGCATTTTGTCAAAGACCTCTTAAAAAGTTAAGTTGTATTACTCCAAAGTACTCCCCGAAAGATATCTCGCTTACAAAATGTCCAATCGGAATGAAATTCAAAAGCGTTCTTCTAGGGTGCAGTAGCTTTCGTTTCGGGCCTTAAGAACCCAAATCGGTTGATAGATGGCTGAGAAATTTATGGTGATACACTTTGTCAAAAATATCTAAAATAATTAAGTTGTACTACTCCCTAGCACTCTTTGAAAGATATCGCGGTAACCGAACGTCCAATCAAAAAAAAAATTCAATAGCATTCTACTAGGATGTAGTAGCTTTCGTTTGGGGCCTTAAGAACCCAAATCGGTTGATAGACGGCTGAGAAATTTATGGTGATACACTTTGTCAAAAATATCTAAAATAATTAAGTTGTACTACTCCCTAGCACTCTTTGAAAGATATCTCGGTAACCGAACGTCCAATCAAAAAAAAAATTCAATAGCGTTCTACTAGGATGTAGTAGCTTTCGTTTGGGGCCTTAAGAACCCAAATCGGTTGATAGACGGCTGAGAAATTTATGGTGATACACTTTGTCAAAAATATCTAAAATAATTAAGTTGTACTACTCCCTAGCACTCTTTGAAAGATATCGCGGTAACCGAACGTCCAATCAATAGCGTTCTACTAGGATGTAGTAGCTTTCATTTGCTTCCAAGAGAACTCAAATCGGTCAACAGACGGCTGAGAACCGTGAGTGACATTTTTTTGTAACATACATACACACACACATACACACACATACACACACACACGCACATACAGACATTTGCTCAATTCGTCGAGCTGAGTTGATTGGTATATGTGACTCGGCCCTGCGGGCCTCGGATCGAAAGTCGGTTTTCCAAGCGGTATTTATACCCTTCTTATGGGTGTAAGAAGGGTAAAAAAAGACTTTTCTTACATACATTCCGTGATATTTTTGCTACTGTTTATTAAGCTCAAATATTACAAAGAGATAGTAGCTTTTATGTATTTGATGCAATTGATTTTCATGTATAACTAACTTGTGTAACCAAATATGATCATAAAAAATCTGTTGACAAACGGCTGAGAAATGTATTATGATACATTTTATCAAAAATCTCTCAAAAGCGTAAATTTCATTACTCCTTAGTACTCGTGGAAAGATATCTCGGAAACAAAATGTCCAAACGGCATGCAATTTAATAGCATACTACTTGGATGCTGTAGCTTTCATTTGATGCTGAGAGAACTCAAATCGATTGACACACGGCTGATTCATTTATTATGAAGCATTTTGTCAAAGACCTCTTAAAAAGTTAAGTTGTATTACTCCAAAGTACTCCCCGAAAGATATCTCGGTTACAAAATGTCCAATCGGAATGAAATTCAAAAGCGTTCTTCTAGGGTGCAGTAGCTTTCGTTTTGGGCCTTAAGAACCCGAATCGGTTGATAGACGGCTGAGAAATTTATGGTGATACACTTTGTCAAAAATATCTAAAATAATTAAGTTGTACTACTCCCTAGCACTCTTTGAAAGATATCGCGGTAACCGAACGTCCAATCAAAAAAAAATCAATAGCGTTCTACTAGGATGTAGTAGCTTTCGTTTGGGGCCTTAAGAACCCAAATCGGTTGATAGACGGCTGAGAAATTTATGGTGATACAGTTTGTCAAAAATATCTAAAATAATTAAGTTGTACTACTCCCTAGCACTCTTTGAAAGATATCTCGGTAACCGAACGTCCAATCAAAAAAAAAAAATCAATAGCGTTCTACTAGGATGTAGTAGCTTTCGTTTGGGGCCTTAAGAACCCAAATCGGTTGATAGACGGCTGAGAAATTTATGGTGATACACTTTGTCAAAAATATCTAAAATAATTAAGTTGTACTACTCCCTAGCACTCTTTGAAAGATATCTCGGTAATCGAACGTCCAATCAAAAAAAAATCAATAGCGTTCTACTAGGATGTAGTAGCTTTCGTTTGGGGCCTTAAGAACCCAAATCGGTTGATAGACGGCTGAGAAATTTATGGTGATACACTTTGTCAAAAATATCTAAAATAATTAAGTTGTACTACTCCCTAGCACTCTTTGAAAGATATCTCGGTAACCGAACGTCCAATCAAAATAAAATTCAATAGCGTTCTACTAGGATGTAGTAGCTTTCATTTGCTTCCAAGAGAACTCAAATCGGTCAACAGACGGCTGAGAACCGTGAGTGACATTTTTTTGTAACATACATACACACACACATACACACACACATACACACACACGCACATACAGACATTTGCTCAATTCGTCGAGCTGAGTTGATTGGTATATGTGACTCGGCCCTGCGGGCCTCGGATCGAAAGTCGGTTTTCCAAGCGGTATTTATACCCTTCTTATGGGTGTAAGAAGGGTAAAAAAGGAACGAAAAAACTCGTAAATATATCTCGAAAATTGTTTGGGTGGTGGAGATGGCCTAACCGAAAATGAACATTGACTGAGCTTACTCGGCTCAGGCATCTAGCGAATGAACACAAAATAGGGTGAGACGGAGCTCAGTAGAACATTTCTATAACTTTCGTACGTCGTTGCCTAAATTAAAATTTAAGAAGGACTATTTAATGCTGGGTAGTGAAAAAATGATAAAAATATCAAGAAAAGTGTTATTTAACTGTTTTTCACAGCTATGATAACAAAATTAAAAAATTCCAATCCGATTCAATGCAAGTGAAAGATCTTGCTGCGGCCCCAATCTCCCGTAAATTAGCTTTTGTCGCTTTTGTCATTTTGAAACGTCAGTCACTCAAATTCATCGTCATCGCGGAGTGCATCAGTGAAAGAGTGCAAGAGCAAGTCCAGTTATTTTTCACAAAAATTTAATAAAATTTGTTGATTTAGGAACAGTTTTCGTTACTTCAACGTGTTAAATAAGTGCGGTTCTGCGATCTTCGCGTGATTCCCCCACCATGGACATTGCCGACGAAGAAGGGGCGGACATTCCGCGAACCCTACAGCAGCTTTGCCGTCTCTGTTTGGGTGATGAATCTCTCGAGGATATTTTCGCCCAGGACGATCTCCACGAATGGATTTCGGATTTCCTGTCGATAATGGTAAGATGATGCAAGCGCTTAAGTACCTTATCATTGAGTCAACATTTTTCAGGTGTGCATGGATGACAAAATCACCAAATCGATCTGCTTCTGCTGCCGGACACGGTTGACCGAGTTCCGGAACTTCCAGCTGCAGTGCGTGGAAGTGCAAGACGTACTGCAGGGGGAAATGACGGCGATTCTCAACGAAAAGGCGTTGGAGCTGATTGCCACTGAACCGGAAAACGATGCACCTCAGTTGGGTACGGAGAACCTTACGGTGGACTGGGAACAAGTGCCTGCTGCTGCCACCGCCAATCATGCCGAGTTGCTTCCGCCGGAAGGTGAACTTCCGGAAAATCAGCCAGAATGGGAGGCATCTGCGGGCGATTCCGTTGTCCAGCAGGAATCCGAATGGGGAGCTGACACGTCTTCAATTGCGGTTCCAAATGTCCCGGAAGCGTGGACTGATGCAGAAGACGTGGCTAGAAATCCACCAGTGGGGAGTGCAGCTCCAGCAAATGTCCACAACACAAGAGCTTCCAATATGCCGCCAGGTCCAAAAATAGCCATTCAGATTCTGCAGAAACCGATCAAATATCAGTGCGATATGTGTGACAAAGTATGGCAAACCAAGAAGCAACTGTCGAATCACCGGTCGAACCACACCAAGCGATATCCGTGTTCCTTGTGTAACAAGGCATTTCATAGACCGTAAGTATCTAAAAATGTTCAAAATATGTAGCTCCATCGGCGCAATTTAACGGTGTCATCGATTTTTTCAGCGTACGTTTGAAGCAACATATGGAAACACACAGGAAAAGAAATGAGCTTCCAGCCGAAACTGAAGCAGCCGATGCTCCTATTGAAATCGTCGATTCACCGGATGTAAATGATTCAGAGTATGAAGTGCTGGAAATCGACGAAGACATCGTTACGGAACCAATAGCAGCAGACTTAGAAACTGCGATAGTTCCAAATGTGATCGTTGCAGCGATTAAAGTAGAAGAACTCATGATTGAAGATGTGGAAATGGACCATGAACCTGTTCTCGAAGTAGACGACCAGTCTGGCGCCGAAACAGCTGAAAATTCGACAGAAGACACCGAAAGTGCCCCAGTAAAGAAAAAAGAACCGAAAACTACGTCCAATCCGAAAGGCGTCGAATGCAATCTGTGCGGGAAAAAGTTCCAGAATAAGAAGCAGTACCACGGTCACAAGTGGTTCGTCCACAGCCCGAAGAGTCACATTTGCTCCGTTTGTGGCAAGGGTTACATCTCACCGTATGAAAAATATATAGTTGTTCGAGATATTTTCCAGAATTTCACTGAATTTCTCGATAATTTCAGCGGCCGTCTGGCAGTACATCAGCGGTGCCACAGAAGGCAGCAAAACCGACGATCTCGTTTCGTGCTTCCCGTTTCGACGGCGACGGAACCGAAGGAAGTGATTGTGCTCCCGGAAACCGATTCGTTTGCCGAGGCAGAAGACAATGAGGAGGACAAATTCGAATGTAATATTTGCCACAAAAGGTACGCTACCGCGAGACGGCTACAGACCCACAAGCGAATCACCCACACCTCGAAACAGTACACGTGCCCTATTTGTGGCAGAGTTTTCCATATTCGGTAAGCATGAGAGGTCTTTCACGTTTCTTGTGACATCCTTGTCGAAGTTATTGGCCTAATAGAATCCTTTAATCAATTTACAACTATTATCCAATTTCAGGGAAAGTATGATAAAGCACATGTTGATCCACAAGGAGACTCTGTTAACCATTTACCAACGGCCCGAGAGAGAAGAAGTTTTCGACGAACCGGTTCATGGACCCAGGGTCCATGTGTGTAACATATGTAAAGCGTCGTTTGTTCAAATGTAAGCATTCTGTAAGAAACTCATCTCGACACCATATTACTATAACTTTGTATGTTTTCGCAGGCGTGACATGGAAACTCATAGAGCAACACACACCAAGGAAGAGGAAGTTAAATACAGCCTCGAAAGAGAACGTTGCAAATCCAAGATGGTGACCGTGACACAAGGCAGCAAGAGCTTCGAAATGTTCCAGTGTATGCAGTGTCACAAGTTGGTCCATACCAGGAGGCAGCTGTTCGACCACCGGAAGAGGGTCCACAAGCCGAGGAAATACACCTGCCCGATTTGCGGTAAACCTTTCGTTACACGGTAAGCGTAGATTCCGCAATCTAGAAAAAAGTCACAATGACCTCTTTTTTTTTTGTCATTCCAGCCAAGATTTGTACATGCACATCAAGAGCCACGACAATACGGCTCGGTACAAAAATGAGACCCTCCGCAACGAGGACGGTCAGTTTGCTTGCGACATCTGCCACCGGGTGTTGGGATCGAAGTTTACGCTGGCATCGCATATCAAAATGGTGCACGGCACCAGGAGATACATCTGCTCGTACGATCACTGCAAGAAGAAGTTCACGACAAGGTAAGGCGCTTATAGTTTAGGCATGTGTGGGGGACGATCATAAAATATGATAAATACTGGAATTTGAAAGCTTTTCTATAATCACAAGTTTCGATCCTATTAACGCGTGATTGCTTACGTTTTTTTTTTCTGGAATTTCTCCATTGATCTATTTTTCCGGTTTCCTTAAAAAATTGTTCCTGAGATTCCTTTTTCATTGATTCCACCCAGGAATTCCTTCATGTATATTTTTCGGGATTCCTCCCAGGATTTCTTTATCTTTCTATTGATTCATTTATTGGTTCTTCCAGGATTTTCCCCGTGTTACCTTCAGTTACCTACATTTCTCTGGGATTCCTCACGGGAATCGTTCACGGATTATTCCAGGATTCTTCCAGTGTTTTCTCCCGGGATTCCTTTAGAGATTTCCTCCGAGCTTCTTGCAGGATTTTTTTTTCGGGGATTTTTTCTTTGTTTCCTTTCGGGATTTCTTAATTGATTTTACCCAGATGCTCTTTAGAGGTTCCTCTCGAGATTTATTCAAGGATTAATTCAACGATTCGCTGCTCGGGATTCCTTTCGGTAAATATTCTTTGAGGTATTATTTTCGAGATTCATTGATTCGATTAGGAATTCCTTCGAGGAAATCTCCTGGATCTTTCAGGGATTCCTTCAGAGTTTTTTTTTAATCTTAATTGCTTAACGCTTAACCTAATTTACAGCTCTATTGTTCACTTGGGCACTACGTGAGCGATCACAATAGACAGCTGCAGTTAACCCTCTAATACCCAACCCCGCCTTTAGACGGGGTATAGTTTGAGTATTTTTGTAACTTTTGTTTCGAGGGAAATCAAAATTTTTATATTTTTGGCTGATATTTAGGACTGTTTTGTATATCTCAAAATGTTTTTTGGTGTATTTTAAGACGTATTTACATTTTTCAAAAATCATTGAAAAATTGATGTTTTGATCACCTTTTAGAAGTCATTGTTTATTTTGTATTGAATCGCTACAATTAACATATTTTAAATTTTTCCCAAACCCTTCTATCCTTGTTTAATAGTTTAAGGGGATCGAATACACTCTAAAATTATTTTCCTTAAAATAACACGGAAAATAAAATTTTATATGAAAAAAAATAAAAATAAAAATATTTCAACAATAATCATAAAATCTCAAAATGTTTTCATCCCAAAAAATCCGTACCCCAAATAGGCTTCCAGGAAAAATATAAAAGTGTGGGGATGTTCAAAAATAAAAATTAGAAAAATCAAAAACTGAAATTCACGAAATCGAGAATTAAAAAGAATCATCTTCCAAAACAAGTTTAAATCGATTTTAGATGACGAAAAATGATATTTAGATCAAAATCAAAAATTTGGGTATTAGAGGGTTAAACTCTCTATAGCGCCTTAATTTATTAGGTATATTATAATTCTGCTGTGCATAACTATATCTAACTGGTATGTGCTGCTTTCACTTTCTTCTCTGTCTACGGTAGAAGGACGAGCTTGGTGGTCTAATGGCTATCGCTTCTGATTCATAAGCAGAAGCTCCTGGGTTCAATCCCTGGCTCGTCCCCTTCCTCCTACTTTGTATCTTTCTATCTACTCTCTCTCTCTTTCCTACATATACATCTCATGTATATTCGTATGTTCGTAGCGATCGCTAGAACCAGGAACGATTAAAAAACCCGATTTAATCCACCAATGGTGAACAGAACCCTTCTTACACTTATAAAAAATATTGTTGTATTATTCGTATTTAACAAATTTATTTTGATTGATTGACCAAAAGTTCTAGAAAATATTGTGGATTTGGCATCTAGTGGTTTGGTTTCCAAAATAGCATCATGGATCATGGACTAAACTACCAGAAATGCCAGACACCTTCTAGAATCTTGTGTGAAATTTTTAAAAAATAGCTTACATATTCTGGAATATTGTATCTTTTGTTAACTGCCAAAAGATCTTGAATCGATTAACAAATGGATAAGAAAATCAGCGAGATATACTTTGTCTAATATCTCTTAATCAGTCGATTAAATTAGCTCCGAAGTACTTGGTATTCATGGTTATGGTGCAAAAAGGACAAAAATGATATATCTACTAAGTTAATCAGTTTTGGCATTAGCTAGTTATTTTCGCTGTCCGGTTCTTGCATTTTTCCCACAATATATAAATTCAAAGCTTTCATTTAACATATTGTTATTTTTCATAAAATTCCTGTGTATTTGTAATTTGTTATTTATAATTTTATTGAAAACAACAATACACTTTGTCAGCATTATTTATTGAAAAATAATTTTCCATAGACTGGTCAAAAACTAATGCAAGATAACAAGTGAGTGAACAGATTAATAAAAAAGAATTTATTGAAATACTCTTCGTAAAATATCTCAGTAATCAAATGTCGAATCGAAATAAAATTTCAGGGCCTTATACAAGGATTTTGTAGCTTTCATTTGGTGCTTAGAGAACCCAAATCGGTTGACACACAGCTGAGATATTTATTATGGTATCCTTGGTCTAAAATCTCTCAAAAAGTTAACCTTACTCCCAAGTACTCTTTGAAAGATATCTCGGTAACCAAATGTCCAATCCTAATGAAATTGTATAGGGTTCTACTAGAATGTTGTAGCTTTCATTTGATGCCAGGATAACCGAAATCGGTTGACAGACGGCCAGAATATTTATTATGATACACTTGGTCAAAAATTTCAAAAGGTATAGTTGTTTAAATCCTAAGTACTCTTCGAAAGATATCTCGGTAACCAAACGTCCAATCGAAAAAAAAAATCAATAGCGTTCTACTAGGATGTAGTAGCTTTCATTTGCTTCCAAGAGAACTCAAATCGGTTGACAGACGGCTGAGAAACGTGCGTGACTTTTTTTTGTAACGCACATACATACACACACACACACACACACACACACACATACAGACATTTGCTCAGTTTGTCGAGCTGGGTTCATTGGTATATGAGACTCGGCCCTCCGGGCCTCGGATCGAAAGTCGGTTTTTCGAGCGATATGTATACCCTTCTTATGGGTGTAAGAAGGGTAAAAACAGCGTCAATCTATCATATAACGTCTACAAGTTAATGCAACCAAGCGAACTGTGCCGCTTCACAGTAATCTTCACACAATCTATCACTTTTACGGCTGGCATCCATGGACCAATGCATGAACCCCGTGCCAAAAATAAAAACATTTCCCATCAACACACCGACATTCGCATGAGCTTGTGCACGTGCAGAGAACTCTACGGCCTGTTGACAACAAGCAATTACAATCATCGCTTCCCTCCCCTTCCCCACATTGACCTGCAACCTGACGCTGCAGGCGCCATTATAGCCTAAAAATACAAGGCACACACTTAAGATGCCTGCCAGTCCCAAGCAGCTATCTCATTGGTTCCTTGTGTGAGTGTAGCTGATCTGGAGTAGCAACTGCGGGCGGTCAATCAAGTTTAAAAAGTTTTAAGTTTTGAAGTTGAAGTGGTTCTCGAAGTGCAGATTCTTAGATTTCTTTAGACTCACTAGCATCACCTAGCGGATAAACCTAGAATCAATTAGTTCACTATCGGATAGTTCTTGATGTCCTGATCAATTTTGCCTAAAACGAACTTCTATGTGGTCTGATTCTAGAGATACAGCAGTTTAGAATTTCTAAAACTTACTAGCGCAACTTAGCGGATTACCAAGAATCAACTAGTTCACTATCCACTTATTCGCGAGCGGTAATAGCGGCGGCGGGCGTATCCAACCGGTTCGGATTTTGACGTTTCTTGGGAGAAAGTCAAAACAGTTTCATTATCCTCCTCAACACTTCATCCACCGTTTGGTGGCGCCAACCTGTTGCGATCCCCAAGAAAAGCCAAAAATCGAATCGATTATTTGTGCCCGCCGCCGCCATTACCACTCGCGGATAAGTGGATTAGACAGCTCTTGAAGTTCTGATCAACTTTGTCAAAGACGTAACTCTTCTATGTGGTCCGATTCTCGAGGTACAGCATAGGTTTTTTAGACTCACTAGCATCACCTAGCGGTTAAACCTAGTATCAACTAGTTTACTATCGGATAGCTCTTGATGTCCTGATCAAATTTGCCGAAGACTAAATTCTTTTATGTGGTCTATGTCTTCTCAAGATACAGCAGTTTAGAATTTCGAAAACACAGTAGCGCTACCTAGCGGATAACCCTGGAATCAACTACCACGATATCTATCGAATAGTTCTTGATGTCTTGAACAACTCTGTTCAAGACGAAATTCTTCTAAGTGATCTGATTCTCGAGATACAGCAGTTTAGATTTTCTGAAACACACTAGCATTATCTATCGGAAGAACCTAGCATCAACAAGTTCACTATCGCATAACGTTTGATGTCCTGATCAACTTTGCCGGAGGCTCCGCACTTAACCCTTTGGATACAGAATTTTCACCTTTCTGGATGCATCCTAGCTGGTCTAGAACACGTTCGTGGTGGTCGATTTTCTTGGCTGGGCACATACACTACCCGTCATAAGTACGGACTCACAAAAAGTATTGCAACAATATTGCATCACTCTGACTCACCTCGATATCTCCAAAACCTGAGGACTTACAAAGATTCTGTCTTCAGGAAAGTTATTCAGAAGATCAAAAGCAACAACTTTTCTGAAGGCGGCATTAATGTAGGTGTTCTGGTTTTAGAGATATCGAGGTGAGTCAGGGTGATGCAATATTGTTGCAATACTTTTTGTGAGTCCGTACTTATGACGGGTAGTGTATGACCCATCCGTCCCCAAAAAAGGTTAACCCAAGAATGGTTTCAATTCAACTTATGCTAGGTACACTACGCATTGCAAAACTACGCAATAGCTGTTAACACAAAGTCTATCAAAGCAAAAAGGTTTAAGATCACAAAAGTCGCCTACTGGAGCAATTATGTATGATCTCCTCAACAACTTTGCTGAAGGCACTAGTCCTCCAACATGCCTCATTTCTCTACGCACGGTAATGCTCTATAGGTCTAAATCTACTATTATCTAAAGAGATCGCTGGGCGTTAATGGGTTAAGATTCTTTCAAGAATTCCTCAAGGATATTTCTATACAACTTCCTGGGATTCTTCCATTGATTCCACCCATCAATTTCTCCCGGAATTTCTTCAGGAATATTTGCCGGTATTTTATACGGATTTTTTTTTTCAGGATTCCTTTATGATTCTCTCCGGGACTTCTTCCGGCATTCGTTCAAGGATTTTTTTTTGGATTTTTCCCGGATTTCTTAATGATTCCGTCCGAGTTGTCTAGAGACTTCATCAGAGATTACCCGTAGGATTTTGTAATTGATTCCTCCTGGGGTTTCTGCATTTATCAGAAAGCCGACTATAGAGGCACATTATCCTTCATTTTGGGACATTTATGCCATCGCCATAATAAAAGCCTATTTCATCGTCTACCTGAGGGACAGGGAAGAAAATAAGGATACGGATGGGGATATGGACAAGTAGGGAAATATGAAAAGAGCCTACAGCAATGGGTTAAGACAGCGCCCTGAAAAGGGCACTGTAATAACCACTCTTTCCTACAACCGAGTACTCGGAAACGCAGTTGCGCAAAAATTGGACAGTTACATATCAAATGATGTGAAGTTCCATAATCGGATTCACAGCTATCACATACAAATAAAACAGCTTGCTGAATATTCGCCATGATAACAAACTCTACCTAGAGTTGACCGAAGCAAATGCTTCAATAGCAGCTTTGCTATCTGAACAGAAGTATGTTACTGTGTCCATTACGTGTTGCTGAAGTGCGGATTGCAGTAATACCGTTGTAGCCTTAGCTCACAAGAGTAGACACCAGCACCAGCTCGAGAAGCCATCAGTGTAACATACGATGCGGTCTGAAGTAGTTCTCTCCAGATAATCGGATGTTCACTCTTCCCGGGAAGCGATTTTCATGGAGAGATGGAGAAGATGGGAAATTACAGGCAATTGTAAGATCACTTGGAGCAATGACAGCTTGGTCCCAATTCACCAAAACTGGAAACAACAGGTGTGTATTGATCTGCGATTAACAGGAGTTTCCTCTAGTAGACCGAGTACCGATAGGTGATACGTGCAAGAAAGTGCTTCTTGTTTAAAATTAATGTGTAGTGGGGAAAAGTCAAAGAGACCTTCGAGCGCTGCCGTGGGAGTTGAAGAGCACGCTCCGGACATCGCCATTAAGCACATCCTTTGGAGATGGCCTAATTTGGATTAGATCGTTCTCACTTCGCTCTTTTGCCTCCACACAAGACATCTTGCAAGACATCTGGAACAACAGTTGTGTATATCCATTTGATAAACTTGGATTTTAAACCCCAAGTTGTACCAAACGTTCGCCGGCATTGCCCGAAGGCCATACAAGCTGCTACGATTTTCCATAAAAGCTGTAACAAGACTCCCCCTTGGGGGCATCCACAAACACTCAATTTCCTTATCGCTGCTTGATGCAATGTCGAGAAAACACCCAAACAAGATTGCTTTTCAGCGAATGCCTTCTCGATATCGTAAACAACTTGGTGTAAAAGAGTCACAGTGGACTTTCCAGATTGGTAAGCATGTTGGTTCACATGAAGAGGCACATTGGCCAGATGAACATCACGGATGTGATGATCGACAATGTGTTCTAAGCATTTCAGAAAAAAGAGGTCAAACTGATAGGTATGAAGCTCTTTGCTTCTTCATACGACGCACGACCCACTTTCGGAATAAACTTTACAGTAATATCCCGCCAGGATTAGGGAATATACTATACCCTGCAGCAAAACTGCAAACAAGTAGTTTTTTCAAAACATAAATAATCAAATCCCTTCTGAAGCAAGATAAGATGAATCCCATCTACCCCTGGAGATTTGAAGAAGCAAAGCTATTTATTGCCCATTCAATCGATTCTAAAGTTATGATACTCCGAGCCGAAGCCAGAGAGTCATAAATACAAGAAAAGACATAAGGTTTATCTGAAGATGTAATATCCACACATCCGGGGAAGTGTGTACCGCGAATAAGCATTTCACAACTTCCTCATCAAAGGAAGTGAAATCGCCATTTGGCAAACGAAGCTCGTTTGCTCTAAAACTCTTCGATTTCGCAAGAATTTTGTTCAACCGATTGCCTTCACTCAAAAACTGGAAACTTTCGTACAAAGGTTTTTCCAGCCGGATCGTTCAGCATACCGGAGAGCTTTCTTGTAGGCCTTGCGAGTCGATCTGAAAGCCTCCGAACCAACCGAACGTCGTCTGTTCCAACACTTTCTACATTGTTTCCTGAGCTTCTCCAAATCAGAGTTCCACCCTGGAGTTCCTCTTGTGGTCTTCACAGACCGTGGAGGGCAAGCTTCTTCAAAAGCTTCCATGATGAAGGTCGTTGTAGCATCACGACATCATCTAAATCGCTTGGAGTGTCAACGGATGGTGAGTATCCATGAAATTTTGGCCGCAACCAAATCAGTAAAGATATCCCAGTTGGTTGACCGGAGATTACTGAAACGCAAAGTTTGCGAAGTAACATTTAAGTGTTCAAATAAGGTGTAGCGATGGTCAGATAAAGATTCTTCATCTGACACATGCCAATTGGTCAGTACTTGACTAATTATACTAGACCAAAGCGTTATCTCTAACACTTCCTCTCTGGCAGATACCATGAAGGTTGGGTGGTTACCTATGTTAATTAGTCCAAGATCTGTACTACTTAAGTACTCCATCTAACTGGAACCTCTCAATGTCTAAGCTGCCCCAGATGATATGGTGAACATTAGCATCAGTGCCAACAATTAGCAGTATGCTATGACTTTTTTGAAAGCATCCGTAAGGGATGGTTCATCATACGGTAAATAAAGTGAACAATAGACGTATTTCCTGTTGAGGTTTCCAATAGATACATCAATTGTGACACCATTCACTTAACTTGGAATACCGTGTTCGGTAAATTTTTGACGAAAATAGAACAGCTGAATACAGCTATACTGCATTGTTTACCTTTGCACCCGGTTTTGACAATTGGTTTACCAAGCCTCAGTAAAATCGATTACCGAAGCTACTGAAATAGTTCTGCTGTTCTATTTTTGTCAAAAACGTTCTGAACAGGCAATTCAGGATTGAGTGTGCACATACATATCTGGTGGTTAATTCAGAGACGACTGTAACAACAATTGCGTTGTTGACAAGCACATAGGCTCGAGGCATGACACGTGAATTTGCCATTTCATTTTCACTGAAAATAGCAAATACCGGGATCACAAGGTTTCCTAGATATAAATTCCCTTTACGAAGGTACACACTTAATTTGGAATGCCGTGTTCGGTAAATTTTTGACGAAAATAGAACAGCCGTAGCTATATAGCTAAATTTCATTGTTTACCTTTTGCACCAGGTTTTGACAGTTGGTGTACTGAGCTTCAGTAAAATCGATTACCGAAGCTACCGAAATAGTTCTGCTGTTCTATTTTCGTCAAAAAAGTGCTGAACAGGCAATTCAGCATTGAGTGTGTAAGGTTCTTGGACTAAGGCCACTTGGGCAGTACCATCACAGACAAACAGACATACTACTCAAATCTAAATCATCGCACGATTTAACTGGTAATTTTGAAAATAACGTGTGGTTCGGACTGTGCTCGCATGTACCATGGTGGCGCTGCTGTGCCTACATCACCTCCCAATTTCGGAGAGAAATGAACGCGTCGCCGATCATTGTTTACATAAAATGACTCAATCATGAACCTTCATTCATGTTTTATGAATGGCTGACGCCACGGGGGAGTCGTCACCTGCAAAATTGTTACATCGAGCCGAGGGAAACAACACCTGCAAATGAATGCTTCGGATTGAGCATTATAGAGGGTGCTAGTGAGATGCCAAACATTGTTTTTAAAGCAATTTTCTTCTAAGTAATATGTCTGTTTGTCTGTGGTACCATTTTGCAAAAGTCTGAAAAGATTGATCGTTGGTGTTCCTTTATGCTGAAGATTGATCTGAGCTATCCTAACCGTAGCCACCATCAAAACTAGGCAGGATTAAACTCGTAACAATCACAGCACAACAAAGAACAGCAGCAATAAATCCAGATCGGTATCGATTGAAAAACGCCAAAGGCGAGGATGCACAGAATACACTGTGCAAATCGCATTATGCGAAGCCATATAGGAAGGTGAAAATTGAAAATACTCTACAACCTGTGCATAATCCGGCCCTTATTCAGCCGAGAATTTGAGACTAGAGAAGGGCAACTGATCGTCTCGGAGAAACACAAGGTCCACTGCGCCATTGCTCCGGTTAGCGCAGTAAGGGCGTGATACAGTAGAGGACGCCCTGATATTTCGCAGGCTCCACTTGTGCCACATTACACCATGAATTAAACGTCACCTGTTTAGTGAAATCTTAACACAAGAAGAGAGGGTCCTGTAGTGTTATTCTTAGACAATTGAGGCAACCGCTACCGACACTGCATAGCTATCTAGGCTGATCGAGACAAGAAGTTATCATTGATAATCAACTTCCAAACGAGCTCAAAAAAATCTAGCGTTCCACCTCTATTTTATGATCGTGTCGAAACTTATTGCTTAATATTTTTGTACTAATCATTATCTTCAATCTTCCCTACAGTTACGATATGAGGAAGCACTACATGATCCACAGCAACAATAGAAAGATGCATCAATGCCACATATGCGCCGGACGGTTCATCACGAAAACCAAACTGGTGGAACATCTCCAGTGGCACGAACGGAAAGTGAAAATGCGCGAAGCCCTAGCCGACTCGCAGGCTCAGGAAGTTCACGAAGTGCAAGATGATACAAATGATGCCACCGTTGTTGTCACCGTGATTGACGTGGATGCCAACAATATTGACAAACTGCCCAGCAGCGAGGACAAGGTGGAAGATTTTCTTCAAACGAACTCGGAATGGATGAAGGAAGCAAGCAGCAGGAAAACGGCGGTCATGGAAGTACGTTACGGCACGGTGCAGGACGCGGAAGGCCGATTGAAGAGGGGCTGCGTAACAATTCCGACGCAGAATTGTCCGGTTTGCGAGCAGCCGATTCAGGTGTCGCTCATGGAAGGCCATTTGAATAGACACGCAGGTTAGAATCATGTTGAACTCGATCAAAAATGGGATATCTTCTTTTTTTTTCAAAATTTTTAACCTGGAGTCTTTTTTTGGTATAGTCAATGAGAATGGTTGTGCATAGAACATCTCCTTTGTACCCTCCCCTTTAAATAGAAATTTGGCTACGCATTATAAATCTCCCATCTCTCTTCCCCCAGGTGTTCGACCGTACAAGTGCGAAAAGGGCTGCGAGGATGCGTACTACTACTGCCGGTTGCTGTTGAAGAATCACTACACCCGTATCCACGGCAATATGCCATCGCAATGCAACATTTGCCACAAGGTGTACCCATCCCGGCTGCGAATGAGATCTCATCAGAGGGAAGTTCACGAAAAGATTCACGTCTGTATGAACTGTCCGCAGATTTTCGATTCACTGTAAGGGAGCAGGTTTTGTCTAGGTAAAATTTCGTTGCCATTCTAAATTCTCCCCTTCTGATTACAGCGAGAGTCTCAAAAAGCACATCGAAACTGCCAACCACACGAAGCGGTATGCGTGTACGAAATGCAGCAGCTCTTTTGATCGGCAACATCAGTTCAATAAGCACATGAGGATGCATGGTGAAGACGTAGGTGAATCGTCATCATCGATGGACGTCCAGGATTCAATCGAGGTAGAAGAGGTAAAGATTGAATCGCGGGTCGAAGACGAGGGGCGAAAGCCAACCAGATCGAGAAAACGATAAAGGTATGTTATACTGTGCGAAAGTTGGAATGATCAGACTTACGGTAAAAAAATGAATTCTTACAAATAGGTATATATTTACAGTAATTACTACATACACATACGGAATGAAACAAATACTACCGGGTTTTTATGTAAATGGCCAAGTTTGAAGACTCCACTCAGTAAATATGAATTTTTGAATGATTCTGTTGGCGAATTAATCATATCCAAATACAGCCAAGATTCCTTACAGAGGGAATCCGCACTAAAGGAATCCGTCAAGAACGAATCCGTTGTATACTGCCCCTTTTGGCATGTCAGTCCCATGTTGTTTCTAATGCGAATCATATTTTTGTCTCTCACGAGCCCATTTAAAATAAATTTGATGTTTTTCTCGCCTCATTTCACAGCTCAATGTGCCACGAAAAGTTTATGCACCACATGAAAACACTTTTTGGAAAACATTCGGAATTATAGTGCAAAACGTAGGCACTTTGAAAAACAACATGGGACTGACATGCGAAGAGGGGCAGTATAGGAATCTTCACTGTATTACCCAACTCCCTGAAGAAAGCGTTAGTTCTTGAAGCCACCGCTTTTGGTGGGGCGCCACGGGCTTGTTTACGAAATTTCAGTCTGCTGGCCAATTTGATACGTGCGGAAGCGAACTTTGTCGTGCGAAGATAAATTTGCGATCGAAAAACTATCATTTCCACATATTGTTCATGAGCATGAGCATGAGCATGAGATGACCGTACAATTCGTAGTTGCTACTCCGTTACTGACCAGAACAGTCAACATTGCACAGGGAACCAAATGGATGGGGCCTGGGTGTAGCTTTCCATCCTCAATGTGCAATTTTGAAGGTTCAAAACTTTATATTGTCAGTACCGGCGCCGGCCACGTCCTTACGGTCATCGGGGAAGGGAAGGAATGTTGGTGTGGCATCCGTTGCTACTAGAGACCGTGTGTACCTCCGCATCCCCACGGTTGTCACAGGAAGGAAGTTTGTTACAAAGGAAGGGAAGGGATAGAAAGTTACATAGATCTGGATTCACATTGGTAAATGATGTGAGCTATGCAACCCTTGATATGGTTTAGTCTTCCGCCAGCCGGCTGTCGGAAGAATACAATAATTTTATTGTATGTTTGTGTATTAAATTTAATTGTATACCGGGTATGAATATTTTTTAAACCACGCTTATGTCGGATCCACTCGTAATAACGCACGTTTTAAGCTTATCGTTTCTCAGTCAGAAAATAAACTGTATGCAACTCCGTTTAGTGTTACTGCCAATGCTGAAAAACCAAAACCCGCGCCGTAGCTTTACGAGTAAACTGGACAACTAAACAACTAGACGTGTGCGCCGAAGCAATTTTCACCGGCGGCGGCGTTTATAGTAATTTGAGGCAGCGGCGGCGGTGACGCCGGCGCCACGCCGTTCGTCCTATTCGGCGGCGGCGGCGGCGGCGGCGTAATCGGCGTGACCTTATTTTTTAAGTGAAGTCCTAAAAAACGTTAATGCAGAATAATTTGCTTCCTGAACTTAGAGCGAAACTGGAAGCATTTCCTCACTTTTTGGTTTTTGATTTTTTATTAAATAACGAATAATTTTCGAAATCGGTTTTCGTGCATATGTAGAGTATGGATCAAGGTATCTTCTGAATTTTTTTTTGTGGTGGAAAATGTTTTCGTTTTTGCAGAAACCATTTTTGAACAAAACTTCACAAAAAAATGGTTTTTGCAAAAATGGAAAACATTTTCAACCTCAAAAAAAATCAGAAGATACCTTGATCCATACTCTACATGTGCACGAAAACCGATTTTGAAAGTTTTGCTTCGTTATTTAACCCTCGAGCGATCGCGCTGTTGTATTTTGTACAACACGTTGAAAAAATCTCGCTTTTTGTACTCAGCATTAGTGTGGTGCTGCCGCAGGTAGTCAACCGCGCGAGTTACGGAAGGTTAATAAAAAATCAAAAACCGAAAAAGTGAGAAAATGCTTCCAGTTTCGCCTTAAGTACAATTTTCATCTATTTTGTGTGAAAGGTGTAAAGTATGTAAATCAGAGATATCAATAAAAACTATCCTTGCAAGAATTATGCTATAAATTATAGAGAAAATCCCCGAGGACGTTTACCAGGAAATTTAAAAAGGATTCCTCGCGATAGAAATTCACAACGTCGCACGCCTTTTCTTAGGATATTTTATTCTAAAAAAAACATTTTAAACCAGTGTCATGGTTCAAGTTTTGTGAGGTTTTTTTTTCAGGAATTCCTCGAAGGATTCCTTCATGCGTTTCTGCAGGAATTCCTCCAGAAAATGTTCAATAGATTCTTCTAGTAGTTCCTCCAGGAGGCTTCCTGGAAGATCCTCAGATATTCCTCCACGAGTGGGATCGCAAACTTCTCTAGAGATTTATAGAAACCTTCCTTCGTTGCTTCTTTCAGATTTTTTTTTTCCGGCGTCCCTAAAAAATCCCTCCAAAGATTCTTTCAGGAGTTCCTTTAGAAATCACTTCAGGAATTATTTCTTGACATTTTTCCAGGAATACATATCTCAAGAATATCTCTTCTTGGAATTACTGCACAGCATTCTCCAGTTTTCCAGAATATTTCTTTTTGTTATTCATTTATGAATACTTCACAAGTTCTTCTAGGCAAATTGTATAAGGGAGTTTTATCCACTAATACCATGCAGACATTGTGCAAGATATTCTTTCAAGAATCCAGAAGTATGTCCAGGAGTTCTTCCAGGGTTTGTTCTAAATCATTCATTAGGGGATTCATTCATTTTTTTTTATTACCTTTGTCCGCAACTTCTGCACGAATTCCCGATGAATTGTTTTCAAGGATTCCTTCAGAAACTTCTTAATGATTTTATTCAGAAATTCATCAAGGATGTTCTTTAAAAATGCCTTCAGCGACAAGGTTGCGACCATTCATTTGCTATTATCTCAGTTCAGAAGCATGCTATCGAAAAACAATGTATGGATGAATTTAACCTTGTAGTTTTGCCGAATATCATTGGGGTCGCAAACGTATACCAAAGTCGTGAGCGAGCTGTGAAAGCAACTCTCCACGCGGTGAATGTAAATTTAATTCACGCTGTGGAAAGTTGCCTTCACAGCTCGCTCACGACTTTGGAATGCGTGTGCGACCCCAATGATATTCGGCAAACTTTCAGATAAAACTACAAGGTTAAGTTCATCCATACATTGTTTTTCGATAGCATGCTTCTGAACTGAGATAATAGCAAATGAATGTAAATCTTTGCAAATGAATGGTTGCAACCTTGTTCAGCGATTTTCTCAGAAACTAATCCAGGATTTTTTTTCCAAAAATTTCTCATGAAATTCTTCTTGAAATTCCTCCAAATCCATTTCAGTAGTTTTTGTGGTGAATCTCAGGAATTCCCCTAAGGAAATTTCCAGGAGCTCCCCCAACGATTGTTCCTGAAATTGTTTCAATAAAATTAAATCTCATCAGGAAATTTTTGAACATTTCTTTAGAAATTCTTTCAGATAGCCTTCCAAGAATAACTGTAATTTTATGAACTAGTTCTGTGAATATATGTGGAGTAATATCTCAAAGAATTCCTGGAAGAATCTCCAAAAGAACCCCAGGAAATATTTCTGAAAGAACCGCAGGAGGCATTCCAAAGAAAAACCTTCTAGGCATTTCTTCGGTAACCCCTGACGATATTTGGAAGAAAGTCATGGAAAATATTTAAGGTAATCTCTTACTGATACTAATGGTGAACACCTTAAACTACTGAAGGAGTCTTAAGTGATATTTCAGATGAAATTTTTTAGTAGGCATTAGATGAAATCCATAGAGGAATTTCTGAAAAAAATGCTTGGAGGAATTTTCGAATAAATTGTAAATAAATTGTTTATCTAATTCCTGAAGATTATGTGAAAGAATCAGGTGTGACGCAAATTTATTGCATAGAACGTAAGCAATATAATGACGTAAATTTAAAGGTCTTAAGACTTATTAATACGTCATGATTGTAAAATTGAATTCAATGTGACGTAAACAATTTGTGAATCGTGCATCATCACATTTCATATGACGAAAAATTCAATTAAATGTGAAAGAAAATTACGTCACACACCTCTAAAAATATTTCTGAAAGAACATTTGAATATTTTTTTAAGAATTCTTGTGGAAATTTTTGAAAGATCGCTGGACTATTTTCTAAAAATAAAACCCTGTTAGAATGTCAGGAATCTCTGAAAAAATCCCCAGAGAAATTTCTTAAATAATCCATGAGTTTCTCAAGCATGTTATTTTTTTTTTGAAGAATTTTTGATAGGAATTTATGATAATTGCGTGGAATATATGCCTTGAAAAATGTCATTCGTAAATTGCCATAAAAATCTTCCAAGAGATAAATAAAGAATATGTAGGAGGATGTGTTTGTGAACCAAATTAGATGACCGCTAAGATTTTTTTTTTTGATAATTAGTTATGGATTACAAAAGCGACTTGCTAAGTACTTAAAATTGAACAAGTGAGGATCTTCAAAGTGTTGCTGTAAAAAAAAAACTTAAGTAAATCAAATAAAAATGGTACAAAAGATATACCCACTAGAAGAATTCCAGAAATATACATCTAATATGCAGAAGAACAAAAAATAGAAATTGTTTAAAAAATGCTATCAGGTTTAAATAGGTGGTTCGTAAAGTGTTAACGAGAAAAAATCATTGTCGTTTTCTCACCGGCGTGGGAAATTTGGGTCGGCGGCGTGGAAAAATATGAACAGCGGCGCGCCGGGTCAATTTAACTGGCGGCGGCGGCGTGGAAAAATCATCGGCGACGGCGGCGCGGCGCGGCGGCGCACACGTCTATAAACAACTAGAATCGTTGCTTTTGAGTTTTATCTATGTTCTTGTATTACTTTTTTTCGCGTTCCCGTGTTAATAAGATTGGGGATAATAAAACCGTTGTACATATTTATTATCCGCGAATGTTCGCAACGCGTAATATAAGTTGAAGGTGTGATGAACAGAAATACATTATCGTAGGGTATCGCGCTACTTGGGCGGTGGTTTTCTTCGTCTGTTATTTTCGTCTGTCTTCCACTGTAACTCGGTCAATTTTGAACCGATTGACTTGAAATTTTGTACACGGGTAGATACCTATCTCATCGCATTCCAAGAATTGTGTCAATTGGTTCAAGATTGACTGAGATATACTGGAAAACAGACGAATATAGAAGCCACCGCCCAAGTAGCGCGATTCCCTAAATGTTCGAAAAAGATATTGAAATTATGGAACTCGGCACGAATAAATCGACGCGGAAAACGTGGTCTACTTGTCACTGTATCGTACGGTAATCTTGACCTTTCTAAAGAAAGAGATACTTCGCCGTTTTGATCGCTGATTGCCTGCTTGTAAATCTGAAATAGAAAAAAGTATTAAATTGTGATACGTTCTCCACTGTTATATTTTTGTAAATTGTTATTTATATATAGTTTAAATTTACCTCCATCCCTCTGAAACAAATAGTATATTAGCAATGAAAAATAAATAGAATAAAATAAATAAATAAATAAATAAATAAATAGTGTAAAAAGTACACCAAATCTTGATCCTGGAATGTTCCTGCATTTAAATAAACCAGGCTGGAAAATAGCAAGATCAAAACTTGAAATGGTAGATCTTACACCGTAACGCACCATTCCAAGGTGATCTACCCACGTTACGGGTACTATCATTTCCACACATTGTTCAATGGGTTTAGTGTTCTTTGTTAAATTTACAAGACGCACAAGTATGAAAATACATTTTGCCCATTTAAAACAACACTAAAGTCAATTAAATTTGAATGTCGCACCTGCTCCAACAGAAAAAATCACTGTGTTTTCAGCCTTATGCAACCGCCGATTCAAATCAGCACCACGTCCAGCACCATATTTTTGGCTTCAATCCAGTTGTATGTGGATGACAGCCGTTTCATGGGGTTGGTATTACCTACCAGTGCTGAAAATGTCATTTCGACCAAATTCAACCACCTAAAGCTCATTTTAGAAGCTGGATCCAAAAAGTTTTACATCACCCAAAATAAGGAGGAAAAATGAAGTAAACCTAGAACCAATTAGGTTATGGGTACGAGTTGTATTTTCAAAGAGAATTGGGTTGTTTAGTGAATCAAATATTGCCATTTTGTTTAGCCTAATCGAAAGAGCTCATTTTTCTGAGTATAAGGTGATTTTATTGCGTTCCAATTCCTTTGTTATGATGGTTAAATAAACAAAACAGTTTTAATTTCCGTGGATATAATGACAGTTCAATCGATAAAGTGACAGTTCGCCCCGAACAAAAAAAAATCCCCATACAAACTTTAAATGCATTTTAAAAATAGTTCCCGGGCACCAAAAATGATGAAATTTTGGATTTCGACTCATTTTTTTACGGAGATTACGATTATGCAGTAATCTGGATACCCCTAAAGAACCCAATTAGAGGGGTTGTAAGGGATTTGTGCCTCAAAGTCCTGAAATAATCAAATTTTAGGGTGATGCAAAACTTTTTTGGGTTCTGAAATATTTAGTATGACTGAGTTGCAATATGCGATTCCATATTTATAGCGGTATAGTAGTGTATGAAAAACTTGTGCGGCTAGACCAGTTCTGCAAGAACGTCACTGAAAAACGCCCTTTTTTGAATAGCTACTTAAGGCAAAACTGGATCCATTTCCTCACCTTTTGGTTTTTGATTTTTAATAAAATAACGAAGCAATATTTTCAAAATCGGGTTTCGTACACATGTAGAGTATGGATCAAGGTATCTTCTGAATTTTTTTCTGGTGGAAAAAGTTTTTCGTTTTTGCAGAAACCATTTTTAAACAAAATTGCACAAAAAAATGGTTTCTGCAAAAACGAAAAACTTTTTCCACCAGAAAAAAATTCAGAAGATACCTTGATCCATACTCTACATGTGTACGAAACCCGATTTTGAAAATATTGCTTCGTTATTTTATTAAAAATCAAAAACCAAAAAAATGAGGAAATGCTTCCAGTTCCGCCTTAAGCTAAATGTCACGGACTAGGTACCTTCGAAAAATACCAATTGATAATCATGGTGATAGTAGGTATCTACATTAACATTATTACCAGTATGCTAGAGAATCTAGTAGCAGTAAACTTCCAATAGCAAGGGTCTCCTCGAGCTGGGTGTCAAGGTCGACTCATTACTGTACAATCAGAGAGGTTATGCTACTTTTTCTGATTGTCGTTTCTCCAAATATCGATTTTTCGAATGATCCACTTTTCCCAATCATCTGGAATGAACTTTTAAGATAGGCCGATACAAATTTAATTTTGACTTTTTGTCTACCCCCTCAAAAAAATTGGGTGGATTTTGCATTTTGAGGGGGCAGGTAAAAAAATACTTACTAAAATAATCAAAATATCTTTAACAAATCCGAAGAGTTTTTAATATTTTTCAGAAAAAATGCTTTATTATTTTCAACCCCACTCGACCAGCCGAAGAGTGGTGGAACAAAAAATGAAATAAATAACGGCCTTCTTATGCCTCTCAAGAAAAATCAGAATATGGCGATTATCTGCCTCTGGCTTCTGATATAAGCGCGTCTGTCACTAATCATAACAGCGTCACCAGATTTAGAAGTATTTTATTATATGCATGGCTCTTACAAAATTCCCAAAATATCATCCGCGAAATTCGCGACTTCGGAAATAAAATCCGCGACTCGAGAAACAAATCCGCGACACGAACATAAATATTCAAATTTCATATTGAACCAGATTTTGTACTAAATAATGACATGTTTTTAACCCTTTCCTTCCCACGACTTTGAACGGCTGTATCTATGCCAAAAAAGCGTTTCCAAAAAAAGTGGTAGAACAAAAGTTATTGCAAATTGGCTAAATTTTTCGAAATCAATGAAAAAAATTTTGGTTGTAAATCAATAGGTTTTTGATTGTTTATCAATAGTTCAACTATTGAAACAAGTACGTAGTAGTTGGGTTAACCTTATGAGGTTATAACCATATTCTAAAAATTATTGCATCATATTCATCTAATTCCGTTTGTCCGGAGTTCGTCGAAAATCGATGGTGCTCTAGAGCAACCATGGGAAGTAGAGGGTTAAGAATAGTTTCGAAGTTCCTATGAAGTTTTCAACGATTTTTCATTAGGGCCACATTTTTCGTCCACCTTTGTTTGTGTTTTTACAGAAAACGTATTAAGATTCCCAAAGCTTCAGGAACAACTATCTCTGGACGCGATACCAGATTTTAAAATTATTTTATGATAAACCATTTTTCTGTGAAGTATCTCAGTAACATGTTTGTTGCTGGGATACCTTAATATCGATTGAATTCAAGACCAGCTTATTGATGAATAACAGTGTGTTCCCCCATTCTGGTGAGACTAGCTTTATAAAGCCACTCACGTCCTTGGGGAACTTATATGACAGCAAGCCCTAATAAGGGTTTGTCAAGAGCTTTGAACCTACGATAGGTGAGTGCACTACAATAGCAGAGGATATGTTCTGATGTTTCTGTCTCCTCGTCACAGAAGCGACAATTAGGATTACTTCGATCTTTTGTAGATGGTATCTGCAGGGGCAGTGTCCAGTTATTAGACCGGTGTAGATGCTGAGACCAAATAGTTGTTGGATTTTCTTGGGGTTCATCATGACGAGCCGCTTGGATTGGCTTGGAGGGCAAGTACATTCCAGTTTGATGTGATTCGAGTTACCATAAATTCACTCAGTTGTATTTTACAGAGCAGCCGAAATCGAAACAGATCCCGCCGAATGGCTCAGGGCCTAGGAGCAACCATACTTTGCTCCAGAAACAGGAAGCACAATGAATTGGTTTCGTTAGTCCAAGTTATAAGAAAAATAATACAATCGACGAGTTTCATTTTCAGATTGATTTCATTTTGTGAGGCAGATTCAAGTAAACTGCAAGGCGGCCATGTTTGTATTCAAGTGAGCTTATTCTTAAGAAATACTTCATAGTTTGCATAAAGGCAACGTTTTTTAACCTTGGTTAAGCAGATATAAATAACGACGTTGCTGGACAAGAAGAACTATTTCCTACAAAAAGGGATTATGAGCCGAGCTATTTTAGTCACAGGAGAAAATGTAATTTTAAAGTTTAAACCTTTGAAGCAGACCATCAAAGTTTTATTAAGGACAGACTTGTTAGAGTCCCAAAATGGCCGCCACAATGGCCGACTTTGGCACCTACTCACGATTTCGAGGGCACAAATCTGTTTGTAAATGAAACCACTGCACCTGAGCTTTTTATTTTGAGCTAATTACAAGTGAGCAAGAACAGAATAATGAAATACATTGTTGTTTGAAGCTTGCTTCTTGAGATTTGTGCGTCTGAAGTTTCGATGCAATGTTGAAGCGGGATTTAAAGACGTTTGTCCTTAACTACTAGGTACGCACGATAAATACGAAGAGTGCTGAAAAAATCGAGTTTTGCAACGAGTTACATACAACATTTTATGCAACTATTTTTCATTCTGCAAGTCATTTCAGTTGCATAATGTGCAAGGGCGGAAAAGTTGATCATTATGATACCAAAATGATTCTTATAAAATAGAAATAATTACACTGAATGGCATAAAATAGTTTATGTTTGTGTATTATATAACTTTCATATAAAGTTGTATAGAAAGATACGGAAATAAGTAATTTATGCGAATAGTTTGAAAATTAATTATGACAAAAGCTTCTATTGTTATTCAATTTACAAAATTAAACTATGAATATTCTATAAATACATTAACTGAAACGATGCATTTATAAGTAAATCTTTGCTCGTCCCTGTTTTTACGAAAATTTCGGTATAATCTATTTTTTTCGAAATTGGAATGTTTAGTCCTGATCACCCATAGTGGAGCACAGAACCAAATTGAAAGATATCAATCCTGGATATAAACCTATAGGTACAGGACAACAAATCTGAAATCGAAGTTGCGATATCTAAGCAGAGAATTTCAACCTTTTTTTTAATTTATAGAGAAAACGATCTCTGGGAAATTTAATCTGAATCTAGAGAAATTGTAGAGACACCATTAATTTTTTTCATATTGTTTTTCTCACGAAGATATAAGATCGGTTCAACAAAATTGCATGACCTTTTCTTCGCAAACATTCGTGGTATGTATCTGCTGTCATTTCATTTAAAAAACTTTTGAATTTTAGGAGAAATTTGCATAAAGTTGCGACTTTCAATATATTTTGTAGTTTTGAAAGTTTCTTAAAACAGAAACTACTTTGAAGCTGCAAAATATAACATTTGACAGAAGCTTCGATGGAAATACATAATAAACGAAATTGAAAATGGTTTAAAATAAATTACAACTGCCATAAAGATAGGCATCCGCGAAATGCGCGACTTAAATCAGACAAATCCGCGAAAATCGCGACCAAATTTCAAGGATCCGCGAAATCCGCGTCGTGGCACATAAATCCGCGACAAATCCGCGAAAATCGCGATTTTCGCGAAAACCGCGAAATCCGCGACTGTTGTACCCCATATGGGGTTTGACAGCAAGTACACTCATTCCACTGAGCCACTCTTACCGTTGATCACAAATACCTACATTCAAAAACATCTGTCACTTCGCCAAACCCACGTGCTTTTGTTTTTTATTTCATTTTGTCTTACGAGTGTAACTGCGGCTGTATGCCTTGCGAGCGTACGACCGGCGCCGAACTCTAAAAAAAGATAAGCGCGACAATATAATTAAAAAATATATTGCTCTACAACTATTGGCCTAACTGTAGGGGAAAGGGGCAGGACCCAGTTGCTGTACAAAAAGTCAAAAGCAACGTCCCAAATGATTTTAACTTTTCAAACTCTAGCAAAAATTTTGAATAAATCAATGGCGTAATGGCGTAAAGTAAGAAAATAAATCGTTGAAGTTTAATGTTCATGTTAAATTTTCATTACAATAACCCGTAACGTGGGTAGATCACCTTGAAAGGTGCGTTACGGCGTAAGATCTACCTACCATATTAAATTTTGATCTTGCTATTTTCCTAACAAATGTAGCTAGGCTCCTGTAGGAATATTCCAGGATCAAGATTTGATGATTTTTTTTTTCGGTATGTCTGTTGGTGTGTTTAGTGTTTGCTGATAATGAACATATTTTTTGGGAGGACTCAGGTAGGTTTATCATATGAAGCAGGAATTATGGTATAACCGTTGCAAGCGTATCACGAATAGCTTATACAATAAAAGATGTAAATACAGTTTTCCATTCCAGATTTTCGGCCATCCAGTTCTGCAGCGATCAAGATGGAAAAACAAATCAGATGAGTTATGTAGGCGGCTGTCTCAACATAATCAAATAATATTTTGTGCGCCTGAACGTTTACCAAACTAACAACACCCAAATTCCCGTGAAACCTAGACCTGAGAGATCGTAGAGTTGTCTACATCTTTTTTAGGTGTCCAACTAACTATCCTTTGCCTTCCCTCAGCAGTCACAAGGACGTGGCCAGGGCAGTTCTAGACCATTGGAGGATTGCGTCAGTCTTGTCTTACAGTCAAATCTTTGTGCTTTGGTTGGACCAATATTTGAAAATTAAATCATTTCCGGTCTCTGATGCACTGCTGTGAGTCGCATATCGGATATCCACATGCATAGGAAATCCAGCAAAGACGGAACTGGTATGCGATTCACTGACGTAGTCGTTTCTTCTGTTGCCTTGGCGTCCCTTTCTC
>NC_085137.1:39859164-39959164 GCF_035046485.1 Aedes albopictus
CATGTGATTCAAGTGCTCATCAAAGTGCTGCTTCCACCTTTCAATCTTCTCTCGTTCGTCTTCGAAGAGGTTTCAATAGGGAAGTGGAACCATCTCGGCAGGGGTCCTATTTTAGGCACTTTCAAGTCAATTGGTTTGGAATCGACTGAGTTATAGCGAAGAGTGCCCAATAGGCCGCTGCCCTACTTATTCCCGAATATTTTTTCCCTAAGGACCCCCCTGTTGTGACTTCAGTTAGATTGAGGAGGTACGTCCCGAGCGTCTGTTCACCAAGGAGGTGCGGCTCAAACAGCGTCTGTTCTGGCATCCAGCGGCTGAGTATGAAATGCTCCTCCACCGGAAGCTATACCTAAGGTGGCAGCCCCACCACGGTGGATAGGGGACCTTAGGCCAATAACTTACTGTTTCCGAAACCCAAAAAAAACCGTTACTGAAACCGAAAATGAAAGATTGCGAACTGATACAACGGCAACGACTTTTAGCGCGAAACAACGGACAAGAACTGGAGCATTGGCACAACTTGCCAATGAGGCATGCCCCGACACGAATGCACCCTTCAGGTGTAAAGTGTCGTAAATACATTAACAAACAAACAAACAAACAATGATGCATGCCGTATGAAGCTTGAGATCTTAGGACTGAGCGAAGTCCGTTGGCCGAACTTTGGAGAATACAGATTGGAGTCGGGTCAAATTCTGCTATACTCTGGCCAACTTTTACAGCCTACTGAATGCTGTCGTGGACAAGATTCCGAAAGCTATCAAGATCCTCAAGGGCTACTTCAACACGAAATTTGTACCGACAACTCAGACTATGGGCACGTCATGGGACGCCATGATCAAGAAGAAATAAGCGAGAGAGAACGGAGAGCTAATTGCAGAGTTTTGTGGCAACATCGACATGGCGCTCTTCGCTCATCGATCAGTGCACGAAGTGACATGGGTTTCCCGTGATGGCGTCACGGAAAATCAAATCGACCATATCTGCATCAACCAACAATGGAGACGGAGCCTTCTTGATGTGCTGAACAAACGTAGCGCCGACATTGCGTCCGACCATCATCTCCTAATCGACGAGATCCGGCTGCGCATAGCGGAGGATCCATCGACTGAAAGACGCTGCGGTGAAAAGATTCTTCGTCGAGGAGCTGGAGAACCGTGCTGCGGATATCCCGGAAGGTGGAAGCGTAGAAGATCAATGAAGCACCATCAAGAACGTCTTCATCGCCACCGGCGAGAACGGTTTAGGTGAGCTACGCATCCAGAGAAAGCAGTGGATCACTGATTACACCTGTTTTTGCCGAAACCGTTGACTTTTATGCAAAACTTTCAATGCATAAGTGTAAAGGAACAAGTCATTGTTCTATTTTTCAAAAAATATCATATTGCTCCAAAATAACCTAAATATCATTGAAATTGAAATATGTTTTTCATATGGTGAAATTCTTATAATTTCGAAGCAGCATCAAATAAGGTATTGTGAGTGTTGGAGTGTGTCCACCATAAAAACAAGTGAATTGTTACCTTATCTACATGTATACGAAGATTTAGCAATGGATGAAGTATTTTATTTTTGATCAGAATTCACTTAAAATAGCAATTTTAATGTTCCCTGTCCAAGAGTGATGGGTTTGACGATGGCTTATCAAGCGTCGTCATACTGAAAATGTGTTTAAATAATTTAAATTTTAGTCTTTTATAATTATAGATTAGCTAAATTAAATATAGTAACGTAAATTAGTGAAATAGTAAATGGAATAGTATTTGAAAGTACCTAACTAGGTTTTGAATTAAAGCATTTCTTTACAAAATTAAACTAAAATAGAATCTGAATAATCATACCATTGCTTTATTGACTTTAATTTAAACGCTTGATTTGTCATGCCTCCAGTATACGCTTAATCGCTGTCGCATGATCTAACAACAGTTGATTACGCGCAGTGCTGGGGGGACCGACAGGGCTTATTACCAGTCTATACTAACCCTCTAACTACTAACAAGACTGGGAAGCCAACGATCACTCATTGCACTTTTGATAGTAGTATTGGTAGTAGTAGTTAGTAGTAGTAGTAAGAGTAGTAGTAATAGTAATAGTAGCAGCGTTTTATTAACAAGTTGATTCGTACTATTCTTTTTCACTTCTTCGAAATTATTTTTATAGCAACTATAAACTCAGGAGTGGATAGCATAACGACATTGATTGCAGCAGGGTCCAACCTTATTATGTAATGCAAGAGTGCATATGGGATGTCTCTGCATTACTTATATCTTCTAATCAGCGGTCGGAATTTTCGCTCATTCTCACGAAAATAGAATTCTCCCTCACGCCAATTTTCAGCGAAAATCTGGCTTGAGAAATCTCCCGCACAAAGAGCAGAGCGAAAACATTTTTTCACTCACTCCCAAAGGAGCGAGAATTTCGTTTGCCCTTTGTCGGCCGATTATGTTGTCTTTCCTTGACTCATATGACGCCGACGATGATTGGTTTTATGCATTATATTTTCTACACCCTCTGTATGGTTGGCGTGGTGGTGTGGATAGAGTGCGCGTATCGCGTATGTTTTTAGTAATGTTCCAGGTTCGAATCCCGTCACGGGCACAATTTTTGTTAATCTGCTTTGAAAAGATTTTCGTGAAAATTGGGAGAGAGAAAATTTAACAGAACGAAAAGAAATTATCTGCAGGTTGAAGCGATTTTCAGTTATCATGAATCGCTACTCTCGAAAGAAGTGCTGGAGGGGAAAAGTGTTCCTCAAGCAAAATAGTGAAAATAAGCTCTCCCGCCGCCGTGAGAATATCCATATTTCGTATCGCTGAAACGAAAATAACGAACCCTGCTTCTAATTAAGACAGGGCAGGGTGATAAGAAAATCGCATTAGTGACTGAACAATTTAGAATCTAAATTTTAGATGTTGAATGCTATTCACTCAAGAAGTTCACTGGTGCAGGTAGAAAAAAAAAACTTTTGAATCTCTCTATTTCTTAGCATAGTAACATGAAACTATATTTAAAACTGAATATAAATTATGCTCTCTATGATGCTCAACAATGCTATAAACAGAATACTAAAATTTCCGGGCCGCCATTTTGTGGAGTTTGGCGGCCCACTGTCTTCTTGTCATTTCAGGTTCATTTTCTACAACGCGTGGCTACAAAGAGTGAACAATACCATCGTCTAGGGGGGATTTTGGAGCTAAATTCGGTGAGTCTGTTCCATTATATTTACGCTGTCATTATTTTAAATTCACCATGGATAGTTGCGGCCTTTTTTTACATGCATATTGTTATGCATCTGTTTGTGCACATTTGTTGTTACCCATCTTTCGTGTATTTACTCAACTAGCACTGCAAAGTTCGTCACTTCGAGTGTCGGCCTAAATTCTTAGTATTCATTTCATTAAAACTACTATTGTTGTACAGTCCACATATTTGATGTTGCCACTATGGGAGAGCACGTTGAGCACCGGTTTGTCCACATCTGCTAGAGATTTTGGCTGGGGGTGGGTCTGGTTTGCAGGTTTAGCGGGGGCCTACCACAATTTGGGAGTGTGAGGGGGGGGGGTCTCTGCATTGAACTCACTACTCATCAATTCCGTGGGGTATCTAGAAGACAATTGACGATAAGATTGGAAAAAAGCTTGCAGTTGGGAACTAGACTAAAATAGTGGCCGATAGAAAACAACGCGCTAGACAGCATTATTATTCATTTTTTTTAATATTTACCCATAGGCTTTTCGCCGGTTGGCAGTATAGTATTTAGCTGTGTACGAAGATACGGATTAGTTGGTGTACAGATGACAGGGTTCTCACGGGAAGTGCTTCAAGCGAGGCTTACATAACAACTGACAATAAAGAAACCTATTTTCCTTGACTTTCTACGCAATGGACATCTGACCGAACACACGCGTTTTCGTTAATCTCCTAGGCATTATTAAGACATGACGTATGTGCATGACGGAACAACTAGCAGGACACAGTTCCAGACGTCTCTTTTTAATAACGATATTCAGCATATTTCCAATAAAACTACACTTCAATAAAGCAAAGACTAAAGCTGCTATGATAGAACAGATCAGAATGACTTAATTGACTTATTGACTACATTTGGAGATCTACTTCGAATAACTGACAAATTGACAAGAACCTAACTAAATACATGGACCATACTACAAAAAAAAAACAATTGACAAAAAGAAAAAAGGGGAAACTTTTATTAAAACTATTTTTGTTCAACGCAGGCCAAAACAGTGTCGACTTGGGCCACGATATGCCTACGTACTTCTGTGTGTTGAAACAAAAATAGAGGCTCATAGAAGCAAACGTAGGGAAAGGGTGCGGTGTTAGAACATAAGCACAGTGTGCTACCGCCGTAATCACTATGAAAAAAAAAAAAAAAAATCAAGTATTGGTTTGATTTCTGCATTTTTCCCTCAAAATATAGATTGATACCTTTCATTTGACACATTGGTTGTTTTCATAGGATTATTGGTTATTTTTATAAAAATGATTTCCCTTAGACTGGCCAAAACCGGTGCCCGCACCCCACAACATATTTTTTATTTCAATAACATATTTCTGAGACAGATCCGTTTTTTGCGTCCAGATATTAAATGACTCAAGCTTTAGAATTTAGAGTTGATATAGAGCTACAAAGCCGTAGGTCAGCCCTGAATTTCCCGAACTGGTCTCTCGATGCTAATATTTGGTTTATTGGTTACTTAGGCTCTAAACTTTGTCAATTTCTGACAGAATTAGGGTCTTGTACCATTTGGGCAGGTGTACCTATTTTGGGCACTTGCCGCTATAACTAAGTCAATTTCAAACCGATTGATTTGAATTTTTGTACAGATTTAGATACTGTACGTGCCTAACTCTATACAAAAATTCAAATCAATCGGTTTGAAATTTAATTAGTTATAGCAGCGAGTGCCCAAAATAGGTACACTTACCCAAATGGTACAGGACCCTATTATTAATATTTACCATTCAAATTATAAGTACAAAGTAAATCTCATCATTAGCAACTGATAGATTTCTAGCATCAAATATAGCACAAACGTCCATTTCAGTCCTGGAGACCATCTGAGGAATTCCACGGAGTCATGTCAGTCGATCCTGAGCGACCATTTCAAAAATATCTGAAACTTTGCACAGTTTTTCAATTTCATATAAATCGCCATTTTTTGATATTAAACCTTCATATTCACTCACGACTAACTTTTCAAAAGGGTGTATGCGAAAATAGTTCTAAAATATTCTAAAAGCTGTACAGCAAAAACGGATTGTTCGATTGTTATAAATTTTTCAGCAAAGTTAGATAACTAAATGATGATTCCTTAGAAAATATACACTGTAAAAAATTTCTTTTTCTACTTTGAAAAAATATGATATTTGTCACAAAAACTCAAATATCTCAAAACCCTATCTTTTTACCAACTTCAATTTTTTAGGGGAAATGGCTTATTATATCAGCTATCTACCATAAAATTTTGGTGATGGTAAACTGATAAACAAAAAAGTTATGACATTTCAAACATTTCACAATTTTTACATTTAGTAACAAAAAAATTTTTTTTTCTGTATAAATTATTTCGAGAATTATATTTTGATGCTGATTTTATTGTAAAGGCTACCGCCTGAATTAAACAAGTTGTTTTCATGATACTTTAGTTTGATTATTCGTAATTACTATAGTATCTATTTGAAACTTAGACGCGATCCAGTGTTGTGATCAAAAATATTGAGATTGTCATACTTTTTATTGTACGTGACTGGTGAAAAAATCCCTTGATAGTGTTGAAAAGCTGTTGATTATAAGAAAAATGGAATTGAATTTATTTTTAAGACAAAAGCTGTATAATAAAAGTTTTTTATACGCGTATACGTCTAGTTTATCCGCAAAAAAAATCCCTCTTACACACTTATTTCTGAATTGCCTGTTCGGTACTTTTTTGACGAGATTATAACAGCAGTACGATCTCGGTAGTTTCGGTAATCGATTTTACTGAGGCTCAGTAAAACAACTGTCAAAATCGTATGGAAAAGGTAAACAATGCATTTTTGCTGAACGAGTTCGGTGCTCAGCAGTTTTAATCTCGTCAAAAAATTACCGAACTCGGTAATCAAAATTAAGTGTGTAGAGAACAGACTTTATGATCGGAAGAATGCGAGTAACTTCAACAACAACAAATGCATAAGAGGTACATACCACAGACAAACAGACGAAACGCCTAGAACAATTTTAGTGAAAATTCATCGCCCAGTTCACACTATCACCACCTGGTGGAAATGTTTCACGAAACACTGCGTTGTGCAATATCGTCATCAGAAGGCGCTAGTGTGAAACGTCAAACGCAAAGAAAAACGATGGGCGCTCTTCTTGTTATGAAAGCCACAACCAAGATTCAAAATGATCGTTGAAGGCGTGGTCAATGAAAATTTCGCCAGTGTTACGTTTGTTTGTCTGTATACATACCTGACAATGCTCACGAAAAAAACAAAAAAATACTACCGCTATGAATATTAAAAATTGTATAGTATTTTTTTTTCTTCAGCCACCAACACCAAACAAGTAAGTTAAAATTAATAAGTGATTTTGTTTATTATAATCTAACGAACAAGATGAACAGTCGCTTTCTCAAAGGTCTTCAACTCAACGCTCTCTTGTAGACCGTTTGATGAAAAAAAATGTTCAAAAGAGTTACGAAATCTCACCGAAAGCACCATAGATAAACTGAAAGAGACTGGTTATGCCCAAATGTCCACATTGTGTACAAAATTACGCATTTGCACGTCCTGCCGTCTAGAATTTGACAAACGAGCCATCTGTATATCATCGGTAAAGCAGGGCGCAGGAAGTTCGAAAACGACAACAACTGAGAAATTGCCATCAGCGACATCTGTTTAAACAATTTAATTACGCCCCTTTTCAAAAATGCCCTGTAATATTCTTCAACATCTATACCCATTTCAATATTTTTAACGTTGCAAAACACGCTTTCAACATTCATCTTGAAGAAGAGGGAAAACACTTGTCCTCAAATGTAACAGCAAATTAATGAATAAACGACTAATGCGCGGAGGGCGTGATAAAATCGGAACATTACGGTACATAGTATATTATATTATATGTATATATAATATATAATAAAAACAACTTGTTTTACTCACGCAAGGCCATTAACAATAAAATCAGCATCAAACTTCAATTTCCGGCCGAAATAATTTACACTAAAAAAAATTATTACTAAATGTGAAAATTGTGAAATGTTTGAATTGTCATAACTTTTTTGTTTATTTTCATGGTAGATTGCTAATACAATGGACCGTTTTCTCTAAAAAATTACGTTGGTAAAAAGATAGGGTTTTGAGATATTTGAGTTTTTGTGACAAAAATGATATTTTTTAATGTTAAAAAAGATTTTTTTCACAGTGTATATTTTCTTAGGAATCGCCATTTAGTTATCTAACTTTGCTGAACAATAAAATCAGCATCAAATCGCGATTCCCGGCCGAAATAATTTACACAGAAAAATTTTTTTTACTAAATGTAAAAATTGTGAAATTTTTGAAATGTTATAACTTTTTTGTTTATTAGTTTACCATCACCAAATTTTTATGGTAGATTGCTAATACAATGGACCGTTTTCCCTAAAAAATTCAAGTTGGTAAAAAGATAGGGTTTTGAGATATTTGAGTTTTTGTGACAAAAATGATGTTTTTCAATGATAAAATAGATTTTTTTTCACAGTGTATATTTTCTTAGAAATCACCATTTAGCTATCTAACTTTGCTGAAAAATTCATAACAATCGAACAATCCGTTTTTGCTGTGCATATTTTTGAATATTTTTGAACCATTTTCACATACACCCTTTTGAAAAGTTAGTCGTGGCTCTAAATAAAAATTTGATATCGAAAAATGGCGATTTAGATGGAACTGAAAAACTGTGCAAAGTTTCAGTTCAATAGAAAATCATGAATTAAAAATTTTCCTTAATTTTGATGCTGTTGCTTGGAATCGCTCATCTGTAGAATTCAGGTAAGGTGAATAGCGAGCGAGATTTAAGAAACGTGAAGATGCAGTGAGCTGCATGCTAATCGCGTATCATTAGTGAGTGAACTAAAAAGTGAAAGTGGAAAGATTTGTTTACCAACAAATGTTAATGGACGTATACAAGACTTTTCGTTGAATTTAAAACAGAGAGTTCCTTAATTTGAATGTTTAAAAAATCTCCCAGTGATAAAAATCTTTCATAACAATTTATCAGCCCATCGGTTTTTAAATTAGACATAGAATCATGGCTGCATCGGTGATCAAATGCGATCCGGTAAATGTTGATCAAATCTGTCGATTGTGTATGTCCGATGAGAATCTTGGAGACGTGTTCAATGTCGAAGGTCTAAACCAATGGATATCGGATCTTCTTTCAATAACGGTAAGTAGGCAAATTTGCCTACCTGATTTTTGTATTATTATTATACTAATGTTTCATGTTCTGTGTTGTAGATATCTATCGATGATCGCCTGAGTAAAGCGGTCTGCGTGATGTGTCGATTACAAGTCACGGAGTTCCATCGCTTCAAAATGCGCTGCAGTGAAGTTCAGCATGTGCTGAAGAATCAGTATGATGGTAATGCTTACGAAACAGGAAGTCGGATTGTCGCTTCTTCAGAGATGGGACCTTCATGGGAAATGCGAACTGAGCGCGACGAGGATGCTTTCGCCGCGATCAAGATAAAAGAAGAAACCAACGAATCAACGGTAAGATAAGAAATTGTTATTTTTTTTTGGTTTATAAACCTTGAGCCGACCCTTTCCAACATGAGAGTTTTCAATCTTGCCCTAAACATTCAACTTGTTGATTAGTTATCGCGCCCTAAGGAAAACCTGATAGTCGGACCGAAACGTCGCCGCTGATAAGTAATTAACCTTAAGTTATCTAAATTGCAGGAAGCTTCAGTGTCTTTGGAAAATTCAGCCTTTGACCTGGAATCATTTCACCACACGACAGTCAGAGACGAAAACGCTGGAACCTCGTATTCAATCGACATTGGCGACAGTATTTCCGTAGAGAATGTAAAAATTGAAACTCATGCAAATGATGGTCATGACATTCAAGCAACTGCGATGGCCAATGAAGATCGCGAAGACGCTGACATTAATCAGAATACGAATAATTCAGATCATACCTGCGATATTTGCCATAAAGTTTATCCATCCAAAGTGTCACTGAAGTGTCACAAAAGAGCTGTACATGAGCCAAAGAATCACGCGTGTCAGCTTTGCGGGTTTCAATCTTCGTTGCCGTATGTATTGGCAGTTGCAGGAATATTTCTATTGAAATTTCTATAATTTTCGTTTGTATTTCAGTGGAGATTTGAAAAGGCATTTGAAATCCAAACAGCATTTGGCCAATGAAATGAAATCTGATAAGCAGCAATTTCAGTGTGATATATGTGAAAAGGTATTTCCGGACAGGAAAAAAATCCGGAACCATGAACGAGTGATTCATGGTCCCAAGAGATATTCATGTCCTGTTTGCGATAAGCCATTTGCAATTCGGTAAGTCTTTATTTTTGTGTGAGGCATTCCCGTCAGATCTAATGCCCATATTCAGATCTTACATGTTTTCTACTTTTTATTTTTATTCTGTTTTTATACTTATCATACTGTTACATTGGTATTGGTATTGGTACAAGCGTTTTTGGTTTCCTTTAAAAATCTTGTCTATTTTAGACTCTTTTTTTATTTATTTCCTTGTCTATTATATGTGTTGCCTATTCTTGAAATATGTTCTGTTTTTTTTTTTCAGGAATGTTATGGAACGTCATAGGCAAACGCATCAATCTTCAGCAGAACGCCGTGAAGTAAGATCAGCTGCTGAAACAACAATCAATGCAGTCAGATCATTCAAGTGCAACATATGTCAAAAGATGTTCAAACAGAAAAGGCATTTAGCGAATCATCAAATGTGTGTTCACGGGCCAAAACAATTTGAGTGTAACATTTGTGGCTGTAAATTTGCTTTGCGGTGAGATAAAAAAAAGGCCGTTTTCTTGTACAGCATGATGTTGATTGCATTCCCATTGCAGATTCCACTACAACGCACATATGCAGAGGCACGCACGACATCGTGATAACACGGAGGATTACAACGTACTGCATCGGATGAGAAAGGAGGAATCAGCCAACAACGATATAAATTTGGAGGGTACAAGCGGTGAAGTCGACAAAGCTGCTAATTCTGATTCGGATCAAATCAACCAGGAATCGGCCAAATGCACCGAATGCAACAAGGAATTCAAATCTCAGAATTCTCTGTTCTTACACTTCAAATATGTCCATAAAGAAAAGCTTCAGTGCAGCTTGTGCAGCGTTAAATTTGTAACTCAGTATGTCTCTGCAAACAAAATCCGAAAAAAGTCGATAAAAACTTTTTTTCTTATAGAATACGTTTGACGAAGCATATGCTTTTAAAGCACAAACAAGAGGATGGCAGTTTTCAACCGTTGAAATGTGAAGCATGTGATAGAGTCTTCCCAACCACTACCCAATTGTCGCAGCACATGGTAGTGCATAGGGAAAAAATCTTCGGCTGCACCCTTTGCAGCAAATCATTCTACAGACAGTACGGATAAGACGTGTTATAGTAGAAAACCACCGTACATAATCGATATTATTTTCTTCCACTTCAGTCAACATCTAACGTCACACATGAGAGCCCATAAAGATCTGGGTGATGGTTTCATAATTCCTGCTAGCGTAAATCGCTTCGAGTGTGCAATATGCCATAAAGTGTATAAAAACCGGAAAGTGATGCAGCTGCACATTCGGAAAGAACATGGATCAGAGTTACACGAGTGTTCCGTTTGCAGCAAACTGTTCAAAGAACGGTAAGTAAATGGAATGGAGGATGACCTTTAACTACCCCTCCTGTCATAAACGCAACACTCGTGCTGTTGTCGTCAATTTGGAAACTAACCCTTTCTCACCTTAATTTCAGATCATCTTTGTCGGAACATATGATGACTCACAGTGCTGCAGAACGTGCCACTGAACAATTGGACATTGTGATAAAGGAAGAACCATTGCTAATAGATGATGATTCAAACGGTGCCTCAGAGTTTCCTAGTTCATCTGGTTTTGGTGTACTTCGGTGAAGATAAGAAGACTGCAAATCAATCTTCCGACGACAGTGGAGTACATGCAAACTGAGCCAATAATAAGGTAGGATAAAACCAAAAGCGACTAGTAAATCTATGCTCGACCCTTGGGACTGGTGCTGGCGAAAGCATTTTAAACATAGCTGGCAGCTAGCATCAATCTAATGATTGTCAAGATGGATTCATGGATCGTTCCGCAATTCAATAATGCTAGGTCTACTCTTAATTTATTCGAATAAACCAAATATTTATTTTAAAACCAATACTGCCGTTCTACGCATAATTGTCCCATGTTATATGGGATTCCCATATAACATGGGACAATTGGGCGTAGAACGGCAGAATACTTGTACGAAAAAAAAAATCATATTTATTTTGAACTAAAAAGAACGCATTTGATGAGGGACGTTTTAATTTTTCTCATTATGAAACGTTGAACCACAGAGAAACAGACGTCCCACTCTGCTCACTTCTCATCGATCATGTTTTCAAACGATTGATTCGAATATTCGATAGGAGGTCGATTGACCACTCGCCGCGCTGGCATTGCTTTTGCCTAGTGATTTTTGACTAGTCTCTATTTTCATTATTATTATTATTACTATATATTTAAGACACTTTACCATTTAAGTTATTATTATTATTATTATTATTTATTAAAGAGGTTTTAACTTGAGTCATTCGCCTCTGCAAAAACAAACTTAAAGTTTAGCTTAAATTCTATCTAACAACTGACATTTTTTCAAAAAGGTAATTAATTTTTCCTCGTTTGCTTCATCGTTGCTGAGAATGTTGCTGATGTCCGCGTCCAGCTGAGCTTCTATCCTTTCTGTTTCGTACTTACGACAGTTAGCGAGGATATGTATAACGGTTACCTCTTCTCCGCAAGCGTCACATATATTGCTATAGTGTCTATTTTCATTATGATAGCTTCGAAATTCTCTTCCAATGTTTTCTTATACCTATGCAACTGAAGTTATACCTGGGTTTTGCAAATTTTGCCTCGGAAAGTGCTTGTAAATTGATCTCCGGATAATTCGCGATTGCTATAAGAGTTTGTCTTATTCCCATCGGGGTGCCGGAATTCGTCTTCATTTTCGCGTGATTCGCATGTAGTTTTTGGTGATATTGCTGCTGGATTTCCGGAATCGAAATCAACAATTTTTTCTCGAGTACTGGAATTCGTATAATTAGGTGAGACTGTTCCTTTACGTCGTTGTGGTGCCTAAACATTGACCAAACGTATATACTATATATCCTTTGGACTTAACCCCTCCACTAACAATGCCCAAATTATGACACCTAGGCCGGAGAGGACGTGGACATCACTACTACCTTTCTTAGGAGCCCAACCAATCTTTCATTTCTATCTCTCAGCTCTAGCAAGGTCGTGGCCAGAACAGTTCTCGGCCGTTGGAGGATTGCATCGATCTTGTCTTAAAGTCAGAGATTAGCCCCAAATCTCTGTACTTTGATAACGGACGGGAAGGAGGCAATTCTCTTAACCTTCCGTAATTCGCGCGTAATTGGCCACCACCGTCAGCACCACGCTAATGCTGAGTACAAAAAGCGAGAATTTTTCAACGTGTTGTACAAAATACAACTGCGCGATCGCTCGAGGGTGCAGTCTGGGACTGCACTCCCGAGTTGGGAATGATAACAAATCTATAACAAATTGATAACCAATTTTGTTATTGATAACAAAATTAAATCAAAACGAGTTTTCGTTTCGAATTTTTAAAATTGAATATCAAGTTGAGATATCATTTTGTTATCATATCAAAAACTCAATGATAACAAGAATAGATTTCAAAAATCCTAAATATGTTTAACATGGTTTTTAGCATTAATTTTACCGTAGAGGGCCCATATTCTGCGCACCTAAGACCTTTTCAATTTCATTGAGCTGTAATAAATTGAAGTTCGAACCGATTTGTCTGAATTTTTGAAAGCCTTAATGTTTATACAAAATATTGTTTTTTTTTTATGTAAAATTATAGTTATTCATACAACGAGTTGCAAAATGATGATTTTTACAGCACGAGTCGTACATTTATCCAACGAGGCTTGCCGAGTTGGATAAATACGAAGAGTGCTGTAAAAATCGAGTTTTGCAACGACATTTTTTGCAATGACCAAAATTATTTACTAGAATATGATCATTTCCGTCAGTTCGCGGTAGTTCAATGAGACCGACCACGTGCACTAACATACCTACTAGACCTGAAGTTTGGATCAAGCAAGCTGTGCTATAACCAACTATAACCGTCACAGTTTTGCAAGCTCTAACCGTGGAAACGGTGGCAACCAAGGTGGAAACTCAGATTGTTGATCAAACAATTGCATTATGGTTCATAATGCAACCGAAATGAGCTGCACCATAATGCAACTGTTTGATATAGTGCAAAAAAGTAGGCCGTTTCGGTGCCAAAACGGTAAGTGTAAAACAAGAATTTATAGTGCCGAGTTGCAAAAAAGAAATTTCCTATTTCTGCGCACCTTTTTTACAAATTTTCCAAATCTGCGGACATGAAATGAATTAAAATTTGGTAGTTATAACTAATAAATAGTAATAAAAACAAGTTATAGATGAAATTCAGTTAAATTCCACATTTTAAACTTGTATACGAAATCATGATCGTATCGCAACATGACATGCTAACGGACACAGATTTCAGGGTATTTTCAGTACTTTCAAAACCATTTTATTTTTTTTACAAAATAATGGTCGTTTGAAACATTTTTTTTTTTTAGGTACAAACTTTTTCATAAGAATGGAATCAATATTTAAAAGCTATATTTTAAGCTAACATTGAATTAGCATTCATGTGTCGTAGTTTTCTACTATTATAAAATACTCATTTCCCTTTTTTTACATTATTCGTGTGTTTGCGTTCGGTATTGAATATTGTCAAGTTCATATCTATCATGTTTCCTAGCTAAAATCTAAATAATTTATTGTTCACTTTTATTGATTCATCTAATATTACATCAGTAGTCAGGTATCAGGAAGCCGGCTCCAGAGGCACGTTATCCTCTATTTGGGACATTTATGCCATCAACGGTACCAACCAACATAAAATTTATTTTATCGTCGTAGAGAGTAATCTGTGTTTTAAAAGGATACCAACATTCTGAATGCCAATTTTCAACCATTGAATCTTTTATTTCGGAGCAGTTGCAAATACGGTTTATTATATATTTTTGAAATTTGAACTACTGAGTGATTATTTCCAGTTTAATATTTTAAAACTGCACCATTCGTACTTTCGTATGAACATAACGACGAGTTTCACAGTGCTCCAAAGTTTCTCACACTTTGACATAAATGAGTGATTAAATGCACATGAAACAATATGGTATGTGGGGGCAAGATGGGTCAGGGGGCAAGATGGGTCAGTACCGTTTTCAAACGTACTATTTATTTTTTGAATCTTTCTATAATTTTCCCAGATGAACGACGTGGATACACAAAAAAGTGATATATTGTTTTTAAAATTCTTCACGTTCCTTACGCAGAAAAAAAAATAAAATATTTTTTCGTTATACTCCTTATGCTATACATTCCATATAACTACGTATAATGTGTAGACGGGGCAAGATGGGTCACCCTAATTTTTCGGTATGTTTGCATAGTTTTTAAAAATGTTTTAAAAACATTTCATAGAAAGGCTATTTTTTTTCTTATCTGTATTAACGAGATTTTTAGCCCTTGGCTAGTTCATCTCGGGACCCACGCTTTACTTCCCTTCCGAAGGAAGAACTCACATTTTGCGAGTTTGTCGGGAGTGGGATTCGATCCCAGGTCCTCGGCGTGACAGTCAAGTGTTCTAACCATCACACCAGGTCCGCTCCACAGAAAGGCTATTATGTGACCTACATTATCGAAGCGACTAGAGCGCTGAAAATTTGTGAACATATTTTTAATATTTTTCTACAAAAAATATAAGTTTTCAAAGTTTTTCATGGCTACCTGAATAAAAATATTCTATTTCTGAGAATAATCTACCGATATGTTTCAACACTTCTTTCGTGTAATCTGTACGTATGTGAAGCTTAGATGTATAGAGAAAAAATAGAAGATCTAGTATTTTTTGTTGGAGAAAAATCGAATTTCTGATAGCTGACCCATCTTGCCCCCGTAGAAATGAGGTGGGGCAAGATGGGTCATGTTTTGACAATTGTTTGTCAAGAAGCAGGTATCAAACTGTATGACCTTTCTATACCCTTATATCATAGCTGACTAGTGTATCTCGAAGTCGTGATAGAAAACAGAGAAATGCTATTTATATTCAGAATGTTATAGGGATCCATTTCTTAGGTGACCCATCCTGCCCCCACTTACCATATATTATCTTAGCGGTAGCAACGCTGAAAGTCTTTTAAAAACTGTTATATCCTTATTTCACATTTTAGGCCAAACATTTCAATAGGTCCAATCTGCATTTGAGAGGCTCTCTTTGATCACTTTCTCTTTCAATTATTGCAATGTGATATAATACTTTTCAACTATTTTTGCAGTACAAATCAAAAGACGATTGTTTTGACCATCGTTCAATGCAAGGAGACAATTATAATACAAATAAACAGCTGAGATATTAACGAAAGAGAGGGAAACCAAAGAGAACCTCTCTTCTGCAGATAGGACCTTTAGACATGTTTGGCCTGATTTCTGAACGTTTCAACAAGTTATTATTATTATTTCTTTATTATAGAGATTTTCAGCCCTAGGCAGGTTCATCTCTTTTCAACAAGTTTTTATCTACCTAACAGTGGAAATATAGTAAGATGAAATCGAAAATATTCGCCATTGATGGCGGCGATTTTTTTTAGCAAAATATCAAAATGAATACTAAATTTGTTATTAAATTTTAGTTGTTACCCTATGACATTGATAACTCCATGAGAACTGTGTATGATATCAAGTCGAAAAAGATTGATAACAAAATGAGATATTAATTTGTGATTAATCAGAACTCATTTAGTTTTCAATTAGATATTCCTGTACATTTTTTTTGTTATCAGTTTTTGTTTTGTTAACATTTAAGCTTAGCTTAGCTTAGCTTAGACTGACTGACTGCACATATCTATGGTTGCTACTCCGTGATTGACCCGATCCAATGACAGTTGCACAATAAATCAACTGAATAATTGACTGGGAGTGGTCAACATTCTCACTGTGCACGCTTCAGAGGCTCTCTTTTGTAACTGCCGACTAGCTCAAGAGGGGAGCCTTCCTGAGACTCCCTGAAACAACACCTCAGGGTCGGCATGCTTCTCGACCAGTTATTCGCGGGCAGGGAATATTCGCACTGTCGTACAAAAAAACTCACAACACTTCACATTTTACACATTTATTCCCGGACTTTTCCGGTCTCTTCTTCTTCTTACACTTTCCCCTTTCCCACATTCTTATATCTACTCTAACCTGATCTTTCCTTTTCCTATCGGGGCCCCTTCTATCTTCCACCTTTTACCACCAGCTTCCACCAGATCTTCTACGATGGCGGCCTTCCAAACGTTGCGCTTCGGCGTCCTTCGGGGTTGCGATGGCGACTTTCAAAGGCCCTTGTAGTCTCGGGCTGCCGAGTATGTTGACGGACTCGGTTACGACGATAACGATTTGCCGGAACTGCCTCAACATAGGTTGGGGGGGGGGGGGTATCCTTCAGCAGCCAGAACCGAAATTCTAACCAAAAATAGCGGGGTTCTATGGATCCGGGTAAACGTGTTAGGATCATATAGGTTTGCTGGAGGAAGAACCAATTACCTGCTGTCTTTCTACGGTTCACTTGCTTTTCCGTCTATATCTTTAACTCTTTCAATGCGGGCACAACCTTCCGCACGATTGTTCACTACAACCTCTTAAGTTGGCGGTTCGTTTGGCAGTCTTTCAAGAATCATGGAGTACAAATGGGTCACTGTTCTTTATACTCGGCCAGCGACCTAGATCAGTCGTGTCCCTCTCTCATCATCGTGTCCGTTAGCCCGTCCATCTTTGTTTCTTCGTCCATTCCTTCCAGGCTACCAACAGGATTTGCTTGTTCCTCTGGTGGTGGGTTTTGGTGGCGTAGTATGGTAGACTGTTCAACTACGGTCAGGCAGACATCTAGCTAACGGAGAAAACTACACAACATATACGAACACTTCCTACACTTTTTATACAATACACGGTTCCAATTCATACAAAATCTCAAAAACACTCCACACTGAACTGCGAACACTTACACTTTAACGGTACAATAACGTCGCCGGCCACGTCCTTGCAGTCAGGTTGGAAGAGGGAAGGAATGTTAATAGCAACCTTTGTTATGTGAAAGTCCCGGGCCCCCACAAAAACCTTTTTTGGTTGCTAACATTAGCTTTATTTTTCATATTCCTCAAGTACACTCATTGCACAATTATGGGTCACTCAAGGAACAATCATTTCATACTATGAATAATTTTTCATACAAAAATAACACTTTCATGATTTTTATTTTATATTCTCTTCATTGAAACTCCTTTTCATTGTTTTATATAAAAACCTTCTTGTAAAATTCACTTTAGGCGGTGAAAATTACCAAAATGCTGGTGAATAATAAAAACCACAAATGGGTCAAAATTGGCTGTGTAACAATTATGGGTCAATTTGTTGCCTATTATGGGTCACTCAAGAGGAATCGGCTCAACAATAATGTTTTGTCTATTTTTTTCAATGAATGATCACTTATTCTAGATAGATCAACTATAGTAGAATCTAAAACTGGTCTCAAACCTTTTAACGAAGTGTGTTTTCACGATTTGGAATCAATTTTTCAAAATTGGAACAAATTTTCCCACACAACCACCGATAAACGCCTAAAAGTATGCAATGCCCATGTACGCAGAACTCTATGCTGCACAAAAAGTGACCTATAATTGTGTGATTTTCGGTGTTCCTTGGCACAATAATGAGTCACATAAATTTTGCCTGAAATAAGCGTAAATTAGCTGTAGTCACATGAATTTCTACATTTAGAACGTAAATTATACGTTTGTTCTGGTGACGATACCATTTCGCACTTGATAATCACTAAAGCTCGCTTTTACAGAGCTCACGAAAGCAGCGCACGCACTTTCCGATATTCACAATCGAAGCGTTACTTTGACAGATGGTTTTGCGCTGAACAAAAAAAAAATATTTAAAATATGTATGTTTTGACGTATAAGCCCGTGTTCCATACGTATAGCGGCACAAAACAAATCAACTTATGAACGAAAAATGATAATGGCTAACAAAAGCTTGCAATTAATTAGTATTTATCTATTAAAGTGGCAAGTGACTAATAATTATGTGTGACCCATAATTGTGCAATGACTGTACAGCCCCCACTCGCATAACAGTCCCATTTGCAAAAAGTAGGAATTGAGAAAACGGCATTTGAAGTTTGAAAACTTGTTTCCATATAAAATTTTGAAAATTCGCCAAAATTTTAAAAATATTTCCATCATCTCGAAACTTTCACAGATTGCTTTGCACATGAATATATAACTGTAAAAAATGTTACAATCACTACAAAGTTGTTCAGTTTTGTGTTACGTAACACAAAAATCCATGATGGGACTGTTATGCGGGTACTTTTGATATGGGACGCTCATAACTTGGTATTTTTTTCACACATTGACATAAAAATTCGTAATTTTTATTGGTGTTTTTGGAAGTACATAAACAATGATGACTATTCATAACGTTAACTCAAAAGTGATGAAAAGTCAAATGGGACTGTTATGCGAGTGGGGGCAGTGTACTCTTCAAAAATAAGGAAAAACATTTTTGGTCATCTCTCCGAGGGGCCTCCACATTCGCTTGGGCCCCGGGCCCCCACAATCCTTAATGTGGGCCTGATTAAGCGTGACAAACATTTTGTATACTTGAGCTAAAAAATGTTTTTAAAATTGCGTTTCAATTCTCGTTGAAAATTATATTATGCCTCTCAAGAAAAATCAGAATATGGCTATTATCTGCCTCTGGCTTATGCTATAAGCGCGACAGTTACTAATCATAACAGCCTCACCAGATTTCATAAACTATTTTATTTCATTATATGGGGTTTGACAGCAAGCACACTCATTTCACTGAGCCACTCCCCAACTAACATTTTTGCTGTATAAGAGTGTAAAAACCACTCTTAAGCAAACTCCAGCTAAAGAAACTGTTGTTCAGCTACTTATGTTCCTGGGGATCTTGCCACAATTACATTCAAAAACATCTGTCACTTCGCGAAACCCACGGGCTTTTGTTTTAGGCGGGAACATAATTTCTTTTGTTTTGCCTTGCGAGTGTCACTGCGGTTGTATGCCTTGCGGGCGTACGACCGCCGCCGTACTCTAATAAAAGACAAGCGCGACAGGAACTAGATTTTAAGTGTTATCTCTGAAATTGCAAGATTGTTAATAAAATTATTTTCAAAGGGGAAGAACTGTATCATCTATGTCTTTAGAGTGCGAGCGAAAAGCTCGACTGATTCCGTTTAACGGAAACGAGATGTTTTTGGCTGTGTATGAGGTGGCTGTGATAAAAAGGCGAATAAAGCAAAGACGAGTCAGTTCTAGTTGAAATCTTATAGCGTACAGTGGTGTTCTATTTCAATCTGAGAAGCGTGCTTAAAACTGAATAGAAGCCAAGTCCAAGTGCAATAGGTTTTTAAAAAAACCCTTCATGACGAAGAGAACAAAACTGCCGAAAATACGTAATTTCCCCTATATCTATAATTATAGTTTGCCACGATGGAACCTCTACTGTAGGAATATCTCATGAAAGTGAAGCAAGTGAAGAGCTTCAACGTGAATCATATATTCGAAATAAATTATCTCTCACTCACTGTTTCGGCTCTCGACCCTCTCGACGGCGTTCATACTCGGGCTGATTCTGATGGTGAGCCGACATAAATGCGGTTCATATGAAAGTTCATTCGCACATATATAAAAACGTAAACGCGTACCTATACAAACAAAAAATGTTTGTTTGTTGTTCTTCAGACGGCCGGCTAAGACCGATCACGGTCCATCTCACCAACAGCCAAATCATAGCGTAACCACGATCAACATTGAGGGTCGAGAATAATTGAGCTTTGGCTATGATAAAATTGGATTGTTGAAATCGAAAGGTAACTTACTAATTCTTTTTATTTTTGTTAATCTATCATTTTCCCGTATTTTTACGTTCATGATATTATATAGCAATTACATTCATTTTCAGTGATCATTTACCTAGACCAGATCGAGAAAACAAGCTAGCTTATCACAGTTTTCTACTGTCCTTAAGTTAAATAATTCAAGAATAAACTATGGCCTCTATTTCAATAAAAACGGAAATAAAATTGGAATCGGAAGGCTTGCTTCTTGATTTCGCCCAGGACAACATAAAGGATTGTACAGAGATCGATCATCGAAGAATTGAAGATGAGCCACTTGTTGGTGGAGGCGATCTGATCGACATAGGTGAAGTAAAAGTGGAATTTCGTCTAGAGGAAACAGGCCAATCAGATAAATCGTCTGCCACTTTGAAACAGACTTTGGATGATCAGTACTCATGTTCAGAATGCAATCAGTCGTTTAGTAGGAAAATCCAACTTCAAAACCACGTTAAAACTCATAGTTTAAAAGATCAGCAGTCAAGCAACACGGACGATGAACATGGAACAGATTACAGCTCAGCTACTTCTGCCGCCACCAGTAAGCAATCGATTCCAGCTAACAAAGCAACTGATGATAGCGTTCAACTACCGCAGTGCGATGTGTGTCACAAAACGTTTTCGGAAAAGAGGAAACTATGGAACCACAAGCGGTTTCATCAACCAAAAAACCATGTGTGCCAGGTGTGCAAAACATCGTTTTCAGACAAGTAAGATTAACTACTAGTACTAAATAATCTTGAATCGACTTTTCGAACCCTCTAAGCAGAATACCCTCTTCGAATGAGTGTAATCGATTTTGTACCTTTTAAGGACAAGGTATTTGGAGTACATAGCTTAAAATTTCTAGAGCACCGTTTTTTAGAACCGTTGAACGGATTTGGATGAAAACGCATCACGCTAATTGTTCAGTGGTTGTCAACAGCGTGATGCATTTTAATCCAAATCCGTTCAACGGTTCTAAGCCTGGAACACATAGCGTCCGTTCCGTCGAGGTTTGCGTTTTTTTGACAGTTTTCCCATGGGAAATCTGTCAAATAACTGTCACGCACACGCAAACGTATGCATTGTGTGGGGCACTTAAAAAACGGTGCTCTAGAAATTTTGAGAAATATACTCCAAATACCTTGCCCTTAATTCCGCCCTATTTTGCTTATCCTTTGACAGATACGCGCATTTCGACTACCACTTGTATTGTCGGGCCGCCACCAAACCGGACTTCGCACAATCAAGTCGCGACGCGACCCAACTCGCGACGTTTCTGAATCATGTCAAAAGTATTGCGCATCCTTCTCGTTGTTGTCAGCAACACAGCGCACTAGATGCGAAACAGTTGCGACACTTGTGGACCAAGAAAATGGCAATTTTTGATTGAATGTCTGTCTTGATTCCAACCGGATAGACAATAATCTTCCTCAGAAATATGCGTCAAAGGTTAAGCAAAATACGGCAGAATTAAAAGGTATAAAACTGATTATACTAAATAATGTCTTGATTCAAATATGTTAGAATACAGTCAGGTCTTTTTTACGCGGAAGATACATACCGCGCTAATTCATGAACTCAGTTCAAAATTCAAAAAATCGCGCAAAAAAAGTCACACCAATTCTCGAATCATGCAAAAATAAGACGATGATAGAAAATTTTGTATGGATTTTTCATTAATATAAAAACCGCGTAAAAAAAGACCTGACTGCTTGTCGATTTCTTCATAGATGGTCACTGAAAATACATGAAAATAAGCACAATCAATCGAGTCAAATCAAGAAGGCTAAACCGAAAGATAAAATAAGAGAAAGAAATAAAAGAAGCAAATTGAGATCCCAGGCTGGAGGACCTTTCAAGTGTGATTTATGTCCAATGATATTTCTTTACGACCACTCGGTACCGGCACACATGCGAAAAGTACACGAACCGAAAAAATATGCGTGCGAATGCGGTGATAAATACGCAACTCGGTAAAAATACTTTTGTCTAGTTTGTCTGACTATTATTAACGTGTTTTAAATTGCAGCTCTTATTTGTTAAAACATATTCAGAGGCGTAATAAAGGCGTAACAACAGAGACTGAACACAAAGAATCGCCTACAAATGAAAGTCAACCGTCATCCTTCCCGTGCTCTAATTGTGATAAGGTGTATTCATCAGCGATAGGCCTGTGGAACCACTGCAGATATGTCCACAAGAAGCAACATGTGTGTTCTATGTGCAGTATATCGTGTGAATCTGAGTATGTGGAAAAAAAACTGAACGACAATTCACCCATGCATCTATAACATATCATGATTTATTTAAGGGAAAATTTGGCGCGACACATTAAGCTTAAACATAATCTTGAAAGCAAAGATTCAATCCCAGGCCAAGAGTGCGATTTTTGTAAAGAATCTCTTCCAAATGCAATGGAACTGAGGCGTCACAAGGAGACACTTAAACACTACTGTTGCAAACCATGCAATAAAACATATGGAAAATCGTAAGTAACATTTGGTAGATTGATGAAACCCTAATTTAAACCTTGTTTGTTCTGTATGAGGTTTAGACATCTTTCCTACGATCCTACCATACTTTATATTTGAATTTGCTCAACTTGAATTTCATTAAGCTTTTATTCGCTTATTATTTTTCAGATCCTTTTATAAATGCTTAAACATTAGTAATTAGGCAGCATCCATTTATTACGTAACGCTAAAATCGAAATTTTTCGACCCCCCTCCCCCCTCCGTAACGCTTTTTTGTATGAAAATCCGAAACTTTTTGTATGGGCCGTAACGCTTGGCCATACTCCCCCCCTCCCCCTAGAGCGTTACGTAATTTGTGGATGGCGCCTTATTAGTACAAGCAATTAGCGTTAGTACATTCCCAACTAACATTTTCAGCACTATAAGCTTCAGTCATTTGCTTTCTGTTGTGTAAGAATCGAATTGAAGCAGTCAACGCTGAATAAAATTGTAGTCAAATATAAACCGTAAGCTAATACACGGCTGCCAAACAAGCTCCATACAGCTACCAAACTCGGCTTTCAGAAATCAATCACTTGTCACTGGGGCTGCCTTTACTGCATTCTATTTCAACTCCGGCAGATTTCCCGGAAGATGTGAAAACTTGGACAAATCGAATAGGAGTCCCCAGTAATAAAACAGCTGCTACTATACAGTACAATTCGCAATACTGTCAAATCCACAAACCAGCAGCGCTTCGAAGGCCGTTATGCGATATCAGTAAAGCTAGAAGCTGTATTAAAGAAACTGTTGGTATACCAACACGGCTTGCCGGATGTAAACATTATTGTCCAAGCAAACTTCAAGCGGGATATATAGCTACTACACAAGTACTTTACGGCTATTCATCTCTGAGATGTGAAATTAGTTGGGTTGCTTTTAATGCACTTTAATCCAACTTCGGAAGATGTGAAAATAGAATAAGAGTCCCAACTAATAAAACAGCTGCTTTTATACAGTACGTATTGTAAGTTGCCAAACACAAAAAAGTAGCGCTTCGTAGCTGTTTAAATTACATTCTGCTGTGACGAAGAACCTGTTGGCGAAACCACACAGCGTTCAAAGTAACCATTATTGCGTTTGACGTTTCACAAGTTTTTGCAGCAAGATGAAGTTGGGTAAGATTTCTTGTGGCACAATTATAAAGCCTTTTCTGGAGTAGAACAAAACGGGCTACTTTCTATGCTATTTATATATAGCAGTGGGGCAGCGAGGACATCATCGGGACCAGTGGATACGGAGATCGGGAGCTCGATTCAAAGTAGCGGCAAGTACTTTAATTATTCAATTTTAAAAGCGATAGTTCCAGTTACTGGTGAATTGCGTCTCGGGAGGTACCATAACCTAAAATTATATTGAATCTAATAATGTGGGGTTGCCGTACAACTATTATTTAACAGCAATCAAAAGGCTGAAAAAGCGCCTTCTCAAGATGTTATACAATTTTTTGGTTACGTAAGAGCCGAGAAAAGAGCTATGACTTGTTGGTATAGGAGCTGCTCGCACAGCATATACACTCCCGTTCAAAAGTTTGGGGTCACCCCCTCAAAAACATGTCATATTTTTAGGCCCATATCTCCGTCAATTTGCGTCCGATTTCAAAACCCTAGGTTTCATTCAAAAGATAATAAGTCAAAGAAACTTTGAACATGATTTAAAAGAAACTTTTTCAAAAAATTTTGTATGTAAACTTTACCCAAAGTTGCCAAATTTTCTAAAAAATGAATATAAACTTATGGCAGTGTCGCTGGAAGTTGGGTCGACCAAATTTTAAGATGAGAGCGGTAATATGACCCATTTTCTATTAGCTTTCAACTGCTTTTTACAGAACTTAGCTAAAAAATCAAGAAAAAAAGTTATTAAGTAAATTAATCCTTGATATCATCGACCAAAAGTTTGGGGTCACCCCTCAAAATGATGTATCGGCCAAAAGTTTGGGGTCACTATCGTAAAACATGGAAAAGTGATTTGTTGATATCTTTGTCATCTTTTATTCATTTTTAATTCTTCTTGGCTTATTTGAAAGAAAATGAATAATACTTACTGGATAAACATTGAACCACACATATTTGTTGAAATTTACATACTAAAACTTAACGTAAAGTTGCCTCATTTTTTGAAGTGTGGTGAAATGTGTTAACTTTACATAACATTTTTATATACAAAAATCGTTAAATACGTTAAGTTGAAGACATCAAACGTAAATTTAGTTAATTATCTTTGAAATGAGCCAAAAATAATTAAAATTGAACTATAGATGACGAAGATATCACCAAATCACTTTTCCATGTTTTACGAAAGTGATCCCAAACTTTTGGTCGATGACATCAAGGATTAATTTTCTTAATAACTTTTTTTCTAGATTTTTTAGCTAAGTTCTGTAAAACGCAGTTGAAAGCTAATAGAAAATGGGTCACATTACCGCTCTCATCTTAAAATTTCGTCGACCCAACTTCCAGCGACACTGCCGTAAGTTTATATTCATTTTTTAGAAAATTTGGCAACTTTGAGTTAAGTTTACATACAAAATTTTTTGAAAAAGTTTCTTTTAAATCATGTTCAAAGTTTCTTTGACTTATTATCTTTTGAATGAAACCTAGGGTTTTGAAATCGGACGTAAATTGGCGGAGATATGGGCCTAAACAAATGACATGTTTTTGAGGGGGTGACCCCAAACTTTTGAACGGGAGTGTACATGTGGATTAAGTTCGCCAGATTCATGGGTATAGGACTTGCATAGAAGCTTCCGTCCATATGTACAACACAGTAATTCAGCATCAAGCCGTATTGAGGACGCTTAGTTGACGTTTACATTCCCAATAAATGTTAGTTGGGGGTGCTCTAGTCACAAGCGGTTATCATTGACTCCTTGTGTAAGTGTAGTTGATCTGGCGATAGTGCAATAGCTTCTAAGTATTGTTCGTGCACGGTTTCGGACGTACATCGGGCATAGTGCGCTGGATAGAGGGCCAGGTCCGCTGTCCAGCGCACTACGTCCGACGTTAGGTTTCACGTATGGATTTTGAGAAAATTCGATTGTCGGGTGTGGGGAAACTTCGGGTTTCAACCGCGACGACAATATACACAGCCAATCAAGCTCAACATATAGTATAAAAATGATCACACTCAATTTTACATTTTTTTCTGTTTTAGTTGGTTTTTGCGAGCCCACATAAAGCGAGCGCACAGACACGACGGTGAGTCATTCGAGTGTAAAACGTGCAATAAAGTGTTTTCAACCTACGTGCAAAGGTTCGCCCACATGAAATCTCATAATCTGAAAGAGCATGCATGCGCTAGCTGCAACAAAGTGTATTTAAATCAGTATGTTAGATATATTCTTGTCAATTTAGTACAAATGAATTATAATCTATTTCTTCTTTTGCAGTGCGTGGCTGACGAAACATTGGGAATCCCCTTACAATAAGTGCCGTCAACCAGAAAATATGAATTCTGAAGATTCACCACTCACTCGTGTTCCGGAGAATGATTCCAATGAAGGAATTGCTGCAAGTTTGGTTGAGAATAAACTTGGAGAAGGCAAGCACACCGACCAAAAGGCTCAAACCGTTAAATCTCAGAAAAATAGAAGCAATTTATCTAGAAAGGAAGTTCATAATCGGTAAGGTTATTTTTTTGTACCTATATTCATTGTATTTTCATACAAGGATACATACAAGTCTGTGCTAACAATATTAGTAACATGCATAATTGCATACATTTGTATAGCCTAACGATGCCTTTATGGTATTGGCCTTTTTTATTTCTTTTATTCTCTATTTTCAGAAACCGGTTGGGCAAACATTTAACAACTAAGTCGATTAAGAAGCAGACAATGTTAAAAGACCACCGCAAAGCAGCTGATCTGCCGAGTCGAAAGACTTCTAATGGACTTTCATGTTCAAAATGCAGCCGAACATTTAACCGGCAATGCCAGTTGGAGATGCACTTGAGATCACATGTTACCGAAACTACAGAACGGAACGAGAACGGTGATGAACGTGCTCCAGAAGAAGCTGGTTCGGACTTCAGTGCAGATAGCTCTGATGACGATCCATCATTTCTGTAATATGTAACTTACAAAACTTGTTGGTTTTACTTGAAGACTGAGGTGGATAAGACTTAATTTTACGAAATGAGAAAATACATAGATTTTAGTCTGGTGTTAAAAACTTGTTCTTGGTATCGTTAGTTTACTTTTTAAAGCACATTTTTCTCTTGTTTTATACTATTATTATTATTAACGTATCAGGGGGGTAGATGATCAGCCAGCGGGGTTAAGTTGATCACTATGGGATCCAAGTCCTTCAACCGCTGAGGTCGCTACAATTCTGTTTCAATGGAAGAACTTTTGACGTAAATCAATTGTGTAAATATATTTGAAAAACTTTCGATTCTTTTTATGCCGAATGTCAGATTTTCTTGAAAAATATTACCTTTCAAGATATGTAAGGAAAGGTGCAAACTTCCTGATTTTTCTTTAGATATTCCACCAAGTAGGGGTAGTCGGGGTAATTTGGCCAATGGAGCAATTTGAGCACCATTGGGAAATAACCTAAAACCTATTTTTTTGCAAATTCACCCTACAGCTCTAATACAGGTCTGATATTGGAGCGATTAAAACATTTGAATGAAGTAATTTAATCTCATAGTAAATTAGAAAAATAAGATTTAAGATTGTTGGCCAAATTACCCCGACGAGGGCTGATCAAAAACACCACATAAGACTTTTCTTGTTTAAATACCTTAAGATGACTTTCAAGTTAGTTTGTTTTCCATTTACTTCAAGTTGATACTATATGTTTCAATATCAAGCGAAGCAAATTAGGCTTGTATTACGTTAGGCGATATAAATTATTTATTGAAAATAGGGTGCTCATATTACCCCGATGGTTCGATATCTACGCAAAACAACACTTTTTCCAAAAATCATTTTTTGGCATATAAACACGATTGGACTATGATATGTTTATGCAACTAGTAGTATCATCAGAATCATTCTGGCCATACGATGTGCGAGAGATTCAACGTTGTTTTCTGCATCTTCAATAGTTTTTGCTTAGGGTGGCCAAATTACCCCGATTAACGCTACTTTAAAAAATGTGAGATCGATTTAAGAGTTTTCTGCAGGGATTCCTATACAAACTGCCCTACGGGTTCCTTCACAATGTTTTCGAGGGATTATTTCAGGCTTTTATTATAAATTCTATAATAATTTCTTCAAAAATATTTCCAGATTTTCCTCCAGAGAAATCTTCACACATTTCTCCAAGGGTTACATTGAAAAATTTCCACAGATTTATCGAGAATTCTTTCATGTACCCTTGCTGAAATCCATCCTAAGATTCATTTAAAAAATCTTTGGAAAAGTTAAAAAATCACCCAGGGATCCTTAAAGAAATTCTTCCAGGGACTGCTTTGGAAATTCCTCGTGGGTTTACTTAAAACATCGTGCAAGAAATCCTAAAGAAAGACAGTCAGAAATTCTTTCACAAAATCCTTTAGAGATTTCTTTAAAAAACTTAACAATGTTCTCCAGAAATTTCTCCAGGAACTCATTAAGAAAGTCTTGCTCGGATAGTTTGCAAAAATGTTGCATGTATGCCTTTAAAATTACTTCAACAATTCCTTTTAAAACATCTTGCATAGATTGTTCCAGAAATTCACCTACGAATTTCTTCAATTTTTTCCTCAGAGATTCCTCCAGATTTTCTACAAAGCATTCGTATATTGATAAGGCTGGAAGTTTGGAGCTGGGAACAAAAATTGGATTGAAGCGAGTGTTAAGTGGAGAAGTGCTAATTGTGTGGTGGTGCTGCCAGCCGGCCAATAGCGCACATAGGGTTAGACGAAAAAGAAGTAGTCGACAGGTGAACAAAAGAAAAGAAGCTCTTTACGATTGGGTATAAAGGAAGTGCTAGTAACTGGAGAGAAGGGCAAGTGTTCATTGGCCGAATGATCTGGCGATCAGTGAAGTTGGGACATAGTTGGAGTCGTGTAAGAAAAAAAAAAAAAAGAAAAGTACAGTAGACATTCGGTCGGTGCAAACGGTTTAACTGCAATGCTTTTTAACTGCAAGTCCGGTAAGTGCAACAAATTTGCAGTTATCGCACCGCCAAACGTCAAAATCGTGCGCCATGTTAGCCCTAATGAACAGTCGAATGAATTTTTCGTTCATTTTACGTCAATTGATGGCTTGTTGACACTGTCAGGCGTTGCAGTTATCGGATTTTCGTTCGCTAAGTGAAACGTAAACATGTTGCAGTTATCGAACGTCTACTGTAGTGGTAGAGTGTTGAAAAAGGAAACTTGTTGTCCAGAAAAGAGAGTGAGCTGAAGATCTCAGCTGAGCTGTGAAAAAATAAAAAAAGACCGGAAGAGAAATAAAGCTGGAGTGTTGGAGGAAAAGTTTCTTGAGGATTTGATGAAAAGCGAGAAGCGGGCAAAAGATGGAGAAAAGCGTAAACTGCGGCTGATTTTAAGTGAATTTCCTGTGAGAGCAAAAGCTGATGGGCAAAGAAAAACTCAAGGTGATCGTGATCGAATGAGTCAAACTGGTGATCGTCCGACGGCGCATCGTGACGGGCCATCGGAGTGCGGCAACAGTGGCTGATGCATCATCTGAAGAATAATTGGCAAGGAAACGCCATCCGGGTGAGAGAATTCCAGTTTCATCCTTGTTAGGAACAATGGCGTAAACTTAAATTATTGCCAATAGAACTAGATATTTTGGTTGCCTTGGCGAAACGGAGAGGAGACAGCCAAACAACCCTTTTTACATTTCATACTGTCGTGTCTCTATTACTTTTCACACATGATGCTTGTTTTCACGGTTTTAAAACAACATTTATCTAACATTTATCCATCTTCTCATAAAATCACAGTAAAATTAGCATTATTAACAATCAAAAACTTCACCAATTCTCGTACCAAAATCCAAACTCCTTTCTATTTACGAGGGCGTTGGTGAGTCGCTTGTTTCTCGATAAATAGGTATCATCCCTTCCTTGCTACCCCTTCCCATCCCTGAAGAAAGATGGCCCAAGGAGTGGCAAAACCTTTTAGCTACGTCACTCCAAACGTTGGTGTTCAAACATACTCAAACACTTACACTCACATCACCACATCGACATGTACTACTCAAGCAAATACACTCACACAATCTGAATCTTGTCGGATCACTCGCTTATAGTGAATCCCAAATCGATCCATTTCAAATCTCCAACTCCTTGACACCTATGGGGGCGCCGGTGAGTCGCTGGCCTTCCATAAAGCAAGTGTCATATCATCACATCATTTCCTATCCTCGTAACGGAGAAGATGGGCGTGGCCGGCAATGGAAGTTTTCATGTCTTTTTACTTCAACCTCTAATTGGATAGCTATTCCCTCCCATACAAAAATACAGGTCCCGTGACGTGGGTAGATCACCTTGGAATGGTGCGTTGCGGCGTAAGATCAACCTCCACATCAGATTTCGATTTTATGTTTTTATACCCAAAGTAGCCGAACAGCGGCTCGAGATTTGATGTTTTTTTTTCTTATTTTTGTATTTCAACTTCTGCTGATTTTTTTTTCAGGAGTAGGTATTTAGGTAAATTTAGCGCACACAAATAAATGCTAATCTCACAGATAAACAGACGTAACACTCCGAACGTTTTTCGATTCAAATTCTAGTCACGGAAACATATTCGCCCAATGCTAAAAGGACTGAGTTTGGCGCGTACCATATCTGCTTATTGTGACATAGTGCGACATATATGGCTATAACTTTTCAACGGTATGATCAAATTGAATGAAATTTTGACAAATTACTTCTACATACATACTTTATGTACATAAAAATTTTCATTGTAATCGGTTCAGTATTTTTGGCGCCAGAGTTGAAACGACAAAAAGGTGATATTTTCCAAAATGTTTGCACAAGATTCTCAAGTGGTAATTCCCTTGCTTTAACGATATCTCCACCAATACTCAACCGATTTTAATGAAAATCGTATGGTATTAGCTACACATAATATACTATTCATGGTCAAAAAGCTATTATGGCGAACGCAATCAAAAGTTATACAATATTTTCTGTATGCCAATTTCATCGTGGACACTCTTTATAAGGGACTTTGTCATAGAAACAAGCCCAAGTTGACCCTACCCTACTGCTAGTACTTATAAATTTATGTTCATATCATCACTAAAATAGTATTGTATAGCTATTGTCTTTCAATTTATCTCAAGTATTATACCTTGAGATATGGAAACTCAAAATCCAATCTTCATGTAACGCAAGACTGCCAATGAGCTACACTTCTCTCCGTGTGTGAGAAGCATCTCCTCATTTTTACTCACTACCAATCAACTCACAGTTTTTGTTGTTGGATTTGTATAAAGTTGGATGCGTTCATTCGAACATAAATAAAAACAAAATCCAATGTTTGAGAGAATGTATCAAAATAGAATCGTTAGCATTAAGCTGAAAATTGCTGTTTGTTTTGGAATAAATTTTAGATCTTTTTGCAGTTATTTAGAGACAACTGAACTTTGGTATATGTGTGGGCTGAAAACTCGCTAATAAAGCTTTTAATAACAAGTGACATAATCGTACAATAAAACATGGCTATGGCAGTAACTTCTACAGAAACGACTGATACCAGAAGTTTGCACCAAGTCTGTAGACTATGTTTAAGTAAAGAATCGCTTGCTGATCTGTTCAAAGATAGTAATTTACATCAATGGATAACGGATTTCATGTCAATAAAGGTATGGTTCGCATTTTTTTTTCTAGTCTAGATCTATGCTAAATTGCTAAGTAAGTTTGATCAATAATATTGACACTACCTTACAGATATCCATCGAAGACCGGCTTAGCAAAGCGATATGTGCTATGTGTCGGCAACGGTTAACCGAATTCCATCATTTCCGGGAACGTAGTCTGGAAGTTCAAGGTGTGCTGCGCTCTATGCTTCAGAATAAAGATGTCTCGGTAGAAACTGTGATGACGGACAGCAAGAAGAACAAGGATTCAAATGAACATAGATGTACACTTTGCGGGAAATCATTCTTGAAAAGGTAAGAGTCTTATAATATTTAGGGAATATGTGCTACAAAATTCTTGTAGATTTTTGCGAATATAGTAGTTAATTGCAAAGGATTTGATTAAATGCATTAATTGTCGTCAGCTAATCGTATTGCTACTTATGTTACCAATGATTAACAAAACTCGAATTTTTAGTCAACATTTGGACAAACACATGAAAAATCATACCAACATGATTCATGATAATAAGAAAAAGCTTCTTTCGGAGGGCAATGCAGCACTCATTGAACCAAAGGAGATAAAAATCGAACCTATTGAGGAAAGCGATATAGAACCTGAAACGCAAAGACCAAGCTCTACAAGTACACCAGAAACCCTTACTCAACGCGGCAGTCGTCAGAATAGCAGTGCGATTCGTAGTCGTGAGGGAGAACACCATGATGGATTGTTTATCGGGGAGATAGAATGTGAACCAGCAATGATCGACATAGACGACGTGAAAGTTGAGTCCAATACAGGGGGTGATGTTGAATTCCATATTGATGTGGATGTACTACCAGATAAAACTTCGAGTGAAATCTGCGCCAACGCAAGCAATGGTATGTTGCCTATTAATCGAAAAGAGGTCGCAAGAAACGTTGAATCATTTCAATGCAACAAATGTCATAAAACAGTACAATCTGGACGGGCACTTTGGAGCCACTACAGGACCGTCCATGGGCCAAAGAACCATATGTGCCGTATTTGCGAAATTGGGTTCCCTTTTCTGTAAGTATTCTAGCAAATTTGTCGGCTGTTATGTTCTTACATCACTATACAATTGGTTTTCAGGAAAGAGTTGAAGAAGCATGAGGTAACCAACAAGCATGTTATGAAACTGAAGGAAATCGAGGAAAATCAGTCGTCAAAAGTCCAAAAAGAATCCGAAGATATTTCAGATGTCTGCGAAAACCAACAAATGACAGAAAACAATAACAAAAATCCAAGTTCGAAGCCAAATCGGAAGCTTAAACGAAAACGGCAAGCTAAAGAATACATGAATAACTATAGCGAAGTAGAAGAAGAACAACCAATCCACCGAAAGCATAAGGAATACCTGACTGAGGAAGCTGATGCTGATTACAGGCCGCATATCTCTACCACCGATCAGTCACTTCAAAGTATTCTCAGTGGTGATGGTGAACAACTGCATTGTGATATCTGCCATGAGGTGTTCCCAAACGATAAGAAACTGATGCTTCACAAGAAATATCATGGTTCGAAACGGCACGAGTGTTCCATCTGCGGGAAGACATTCCTGAATCGGTATGATCTATTACTTTTTAACCCCAACCCAGACCAGGGTTGCCACATATACAGATTTTTATGTAATCATACAGATTTTCTTGCAGCTTTTCATACAGAATTCTGTATGTACAGATGTACAGATTTTTGGAAATGATACAGATTATACAGATTTTTCAGAAACTTACAGAATTTCAAACAGATTTTTCGCGTAATATTACAGATTTCATACAGATTTTTGACAAATAATGGTGATACAGATTATAAAGATTACAAAATACAGATTTAAATGTGGCAACACTGACCCAGACACGATTGATAGTTTTCCCTCTCATTTCAGGTTTGTACTGCAAGAGCACATATCGTCGCATGGTTCCAGAAAACCCAAACCCAAATCAGCAAAAGCGGTGGTGGTACCACAGCGAAATGTTCCTGGTAAACCGTACAAGTGCCACATCTGCCAAAAGGTTTTCAAGCTACAAAGCTCATTGCGGAATCATCGCAACGAAAAGCATGCACAACGGACACACGGGTGTCAATTTTGTGGCCGTTTGTTTGCAACAGGGTACTGAATGAATGTGTGGTACATGTGGTAATAATTATTTATCACATTTTTCTTAAAATTGTAGATTTGACTTGCAATGGCATATGAAGATTCATTTCAATAGTGATGGCGAAGAGACTGAAGGGATGAATGAAGTAAAGGAAATAAAGTTTACTCCCTAGGTTGACATGCAACACCGGAGACCATAGGTACAAAAAGCTACATTCCATTTCTTATACGGCTTGGAATACCAATGGAATGCAATGAAATTATTCAACCTGGACTGAACGTGAATTATATTGATATTGCCTAAGGTGTATATGAATAATTTTATATGAATAGAAAGAAATTCTAATTTTTGTCATTAGTAAAAGTCAAAATGATTATAAAGACATAAATTCCAATGTTACATCAAAGGCTAAGGCCATGCCAAAATAATTCGATGTTCCTTGAGCATCAAGATAGATTCACGCCGACACCACTGTATAGCTTTCAAACGCAGTTGTATAAAATATATACAGTAAACTTTCGATAACTTCAACATCTGACAGACATCAACAATCCATCAGTTGATGATAAATGAACATACAATTCATTAAAATTTATAACACCTTCCAATGCACTGTATCAGTTTCTTCTAGTGCTGAAAATGTATTGAGACAACGTTAGGTCATCATTAATTTTCAATTAACTTCCGGATCAGATATAAAGAATACTTACAGGTAATGCAAATCAAAATACATTTTTTTCATGTTTTATTGGTATTCAATCCATTGATTCATGTGTTTTGTTTATTTTGTAGAAATCATCGAACCGCAAGAGTGAAACGTAGATGGTGTTTAAGCTCGTCTCGCTTGCCGGCAAAACGGTAAGAATAGGTCAGAAAGTCTCAGGGTAAAACAAACTACATAACTATTACTGTTGTTCCAGAGTTTTCAACTTGTGGGTTTTGAAGCAATAGAACTTAGCAACAAATCATATCCACCGCCATGTCTAGCTCTATCACCGAAGGCGTCACTACAGCATCGTCCACCATCGTAGAAGATTACCTTTTTGACGAGGGTGCTAAAATACATCCCAAACAGATCCCGAGCGATTCACTTGCATCAAGCTCAAAAGCATCGATCATCAAAGTAGAAAATTCAACAGATTCATCACACATCAACATCAAATCAGGCGGCAAAGGCTTCGGATGCTTCGGTTGTGCGCGACGTTGAGCGGCAACAATCGACAGAAGTCTGGAATGCTCCGGGTACGTCGTCGGCTGTTGTTGCCGCAACAGCCAACGAGAGCTGGCCCAGATTATATCCTTGTACCGCTGCTATGTCGGAAAATGAGCTGAAGAAGAATGCTTGGCTGAGTATACGAAATGCATCAAACACGAGAAAGTAGTGAGTACATATCGTATCGATAAGCATTTTTAAAACAGTTTAATTTATTTCTGTAGAAAAAAAATCAGCGATACTAATTCCTATGGTTAACATGGTGCATGTGAAAGTTATGTCTAGCTCGAGTTTATAGAATTTGGTTTAGGACTATGATTTGGATACTATTGGATTTTAGTTAACAGGAGAACAAAGGATTGGTAACACTAGTTTACAAAAAAAAGTTATGAACTTCTATCAACGACCAAAATTTTGAATGCATAATTATGTTCTGATATCAAGATCGTGCTTCAAAAAATGTTTAGTATTAAGAACAGTTTTTGAGTTTTTCCTGAAAATCGAGCTCTACAGTTTTTAAAAATATGAAATTTACTTAAATTCAAATACTTTGCGTTGCAATCAACGAATTTTCAATCTTTTTGCATAAATGGAAAGCTGAATATAGTATGTTTCGATCATTTGAACATAAATTTTGCATCAAATCAATGGGATTTGAGATATGGAGATTATATAGGTCAATCTCCTTAAATTCCCTGGCCAAGTTCGCAGGGGTTGACGGTATTAAAGTGAAGGAGTTTCATTTTGATTATTGTAATGTAGTGTTCTTTAGTGAAACATATCACCTTTTTAACACTTTAATGCGCCTCCAACGGTTCATCACGAACCGGCTGCTGCAGATGGAGTATGGCTGATCATATGCATCAGACATGCTCGATAAACAGGAGGAACCGCCGGGGCTCAGTAGAGTCTATTCCCAAGCAATAGTTCCAAGTCGGTTGGATTTGAGAAGGTTTTGAAGATCGTTACAAATCCTAATAATAGTATTATAGGATTTGTGACAGGTTTTGGAACCAGCTGACGTCAAAATGTTGTTTGGGCTCTATTTCCCACGTTTCTCGGTTGATTTTGATTAGTTATTTATTAATGTCAGAGTCGCTTTTTTCGAATTTTTACAATGTTAGTTGGTCATATTTTCTTTAAATAAAGCAATTAAAATCGATCGAAGAATTAATAGTGGGAAGGAGATTTGCAGCACTTAATTGTGTTGATAGATTCGAAGCTAACGTGCGAACACTTAAACGCATTGTTGACGTCAATGCGTTCGACGTGACATTTTGGACAAAAACTGACTGCTTTTTATTAACTGAACAACGTTACTTGTGTATGACTAGGTTGACATTTCTAGGCTACGCTTGAGAAAATGACATGGTTTATGTAGGTAGGATCGATAGGACAATTGAACGAATTTTAATATTTTTCATAGTATTTGTAGGTGGATGAATACATAATAGTTGACATGCAATCTTTATTATTTTGACATTTTTTTTGCAATTAACTGACCAACTTGGCGTATTTTTGTTCAACTCTTAGATGGTATTATGACACCAACAGAAAAATATCAGAAGTTCAGTCACATGTTTCTGTGGGTTTTGAACCGATGACAATTTAGGGACACAAGAGATGAACACAGAGAAGTAGAAAACGATTAGCGAAATCAAGAAAATAATTTGACACAGGATCGACTATATTTTAACATGCAGGGTTCGATTGATTCGATGAAAAAAGTACAAACATACGAGAACTGACTTTACGAGAGCAAAAAAAATTGAACCATACCTCAAAATCAAACAAGAAGACAAACACAAACCGTGTGACCATAACACTACATAGGCAAATCCTGACTGACTGACCAATTGAAAACTTTCCAACCTTCTACCGTAACTTTCTGAGTCAGTAGGCAACAGTGTCTTAATGGATATCATTTTCCGCGTACGGCTGGCAAACTGCTTCTGAAAGATTACGTACTCTTTTCTATTTTCGGGTCTAGTGTAGAGGTTTCAACTCTATTCAGAGTGCAGCTAGAAACCTAGCAAAAAAAAAAAAAATAGACCAATCTCCTTAAATTTGAGCAAAATTTCCAAAAAATAATGAAGATTTGTATATTTTTCAGTAAGAAAAAAATCAATTAAAAAATTATTTCTCAACGGACATTTGAAACATTAGATGTTAGCCAGGTACAGTAAAAATTTCAGCTCAATCGGAGCATTGGTTACGGAAATAGAGATGTATGAAGGCAATAACTTTGCTTAAAAATAGAACAAAAATCGATTTCAAATCGAGAGCCTTGTATGGAAAGTCGACAAAAGCGTTAACAATGTAACTCCTCCGCGGTTTCATCCTTGAAATCCATCTAGAATTCCTCCAGGGATTCTTCCGGGAATTCCTCCGAGGATTCCTTCAGAAATTTATCTGGAGATTCCTTCAGAAATTCCTCCGGGGATGCCTTCAGAAATTCTGAAACCGATTTTTGTTCTATTTTTAAGCAAAGTTATTCACGCTATGTCTGAATCAACAGATTATAAAAAATGAATGTACATCGGGTTTCTTTCCATAAAACGTCAGTATTCAAGCTATATTTTCATTTGCAGAAGGTTTCAAAATATTCTATCGGGGAAATTTTGATTTTTCCATCTTTTTGACCGTTTTTCATACACATTTGCTTGAAATCCTCATTTTCGGTCAATTTCTCTCCCATACAAAATGTATGGAAAAATTTTCACCGATAGAATATTTTAAAACCTTCTGTAAATGAAAATATAGCTTCAATACTGATCTTTTATGGAAAGAAACCCGATGTACATTCAATTTTTATAATCTGCTGGTTCAGACATAGCGTGTATTCCCTTCATACATCTCTATTTCCGTAACCAATGTTCCGATTGAGCTGAAATTTTTATTGTAACTGGCTAACATCTATTAATTCCTGGAGGAATCTCCGAAGGAATTCCCGGATGAATCACCGAAGGAATTCCTTGAGAAATTTCTGAATCAGAAATTCCTCCAGGAATTCCTTCGGAGATTCCTCCAGGAATTTCGTCGGTGATTCATCCGAGGTTTCCTCCAGGTATTCCCCGGGGATTCATCTATGAAATCCTTCTTAGATTCTTCCTGGGATGCCTCCGGGGATTCCTTCAGGAATTTCTCCAAGGATTCCTCCAGGAATTCCTTCGGAGATTGATCCATGAATTCCTTAAGGAATTCCATCGGAGCTTCCTCCGGGGTTTCCTCCAGAGATTCATCCAGGGAAACCTTCTAGGATTCCTCCAGGGATTCTTCCGGGAATTCCTCCGGGGATTCCTCCAGGAATTCCTTCGCGGATTCCTCCAGGAATTCCTTCGGGGATTCCTCCAGGAATTCCTTCGGAGGTTCCTCCAGCAATTCTTTTAGGGATTCCTCCAGGAATTCCTTGAGGGATTCCTTCAGGAATTCCTTAAGGGATTCCTTCAGGAATTCCTTTGGGGATTCCTTCAGGAATTCTTTCGGGGATTCCTCCAGGAATTTCTGCGGGGATTCCTCCAGGAATTTCCCCGGAGATTTATCCGTGAAATCCTTCTTAGGTTCCTCCTGGGATTCTTCCAGGAATTCCTCCGGGGATTGCTTCAGGAATTTCTTCAAGGATTCCTCCAGGAATTCCTTCGGGGATTTCTCCAGGAATTCCTTCGGGGATTCCTCCAGGAATTCCTTCGCGGGTCCTCTAGCAATTCTTTTGGGGATTCCTCCAGAAATTCCTTCGGGAATATCTCAAGAAATTCCTTCTGGGAATCCTCCAGGAATTCCTTCTGCGAATCCTCCAGGAATTCCTGCGGAAACTCCTTCAGGAATTCCTTCGGGGATTGTTCCAGAAATTTCTCCGGGGATTCTTCCAGGAACAAAAGTAAGAAATTCCACCCAGAAATTCATTCGAACACTTTTTCTGGTATTCTTTCTGTAATTACTCCCGGAAGGGGATTTCTCCTGGAATTTTTTTGAGGATTCTTCCACGTACTTCTTATAGGGTGTCTATAGAAATTCCTTCGGGACTTTCTCCAGAAATTTCTTCCGGGATGCTTTCAGGAATTTCTTTCGAGATTTCTCCAGAAATCTCGTCTGGGATTTCTCCAGAATTCCTTCCGGGATTTCTCCAAGGATTTCTTCTGGGGTATCTCCAGGAATTCTTTCTGGAATTCTCTAGAAATCTCTTCCGGGATGTCTCCAGGAATTCCTTCCAAGATTTCTCCAGAAATTACTTCTGGAGGTTTTAAAGAAATTTCTTTCTGGATTTCTTTAGGTACTCCTATCGGGGTTTCTTCAGAAGTTTCTTCCGGGATGTCTCAAGGATTTCCATCGGAGATTCTTTCAGAGATTTCTGTAGAAATTCATCAAATTTACCATGGCAAAACATAACCCGTAACGTGGGTAGATCACCTTGGAATGGTGCGTTACGGTGTAAGATCTACCATATCAAGTTTTGATCTTGCTATTTTCCCAGCTTGGATTATTTAAATGCAGGGACATTCCAGGATCAAGATTTGGTGTACTGTTTTACACTATTTATTCATTCATTTTTTTTACTCTATTTTTCACTGGTAATATACCGTTTGTTTCAGAGGGATGAAGGTAAATTTAATGTATATATAAATAACAATTTACAAAAATATAACAGTGGAGAACGTATCACAATTCAATACTATTTTCTATTTCAATTTTACAAGCAGGTAATCAGCGATCATAACGGCAAAGTATCTCTTTCTTTAAAAAGGTCAAGATTACCGTACGATTCAGTGACAAGTAAACCACGGTTCCCGCGTCGATTTATTCGTGCCGAGTTCCATTTCTTTTTTTTCGAACACTTACTATATTTTTTTTTTGTTCATCACATTTTATATTACGCGTTTCGAACATTCGCGGATAATAAATATGTACAACGGTTTTATTATCCTCAATCCTGCGAAAAAAAAGTAATACAAGAACATTAGGTGAAATTCAAAAGCAACGATTTTAGTTGTTTGGTTGCCCAGTTTTCTTGTAAAGCTAAGGCGCGGGTTTCGGTTTTTCAGCATTGGCACTAAACATTCAACAGTAAACGGAATTGCATACAGTTTATTTTCTGATCGAGAAACGATAAGCTTAGAACGTGCGTTATTACGAGTTGATCCGACATAAGCGTGGTTTAAAAATTATTCAAACCCGGTATATAATTGAATTAAATACACAAACATACGATAAAATTATTGTATTCTTCCGACAGCCGGCTGGCGGAAGACTAAATCACTAAATCACCCTTCCCACTAATAAATCCTGTGACAACAGTGGGGATGCGGAGGTACACACGGTCTCTAGTAGCAACGGATATCACACTAACATTTTTCCCTTCCCCGATGACCGTAAGGACGTGGCCGGCGCCGGTACTGAAAATATAAAGTTTTGAACCCTCAAAATTGCACATTGAGAATGGAAAGCTACACCCAGGTTCCATCCTTTTGGTTCCCTGTGCAATGTTGACTGCTCTGGTCAGTAACGGAGGACCAACTACGAATTGTGCGGTCTTCTCATGCTCATGATCAAACTTACCATGGCAAAACATGATCATTGAACCACCATCGCTTCTTATTTGCGCTTTGTTTCGCTCATATCAACCGGTTCGACGGCTGAGTGGTAGCGTGCGAGCCAGGTGAGATCAAGGTTCTTGGTTCGAATCCGGTTGCCAACAGAAACTTTTTTTAAAATGGAAATCGGGTCCATGGTAAAATTGAAAACATTAATCTGTTGAATTGAAACGAAATTTAGTCTGCACAAATTTAGTGGCGTTGTGCACTTAAATTGAACCTCAGAAAAGTAATTTCAACCGCAATCCGTTTTTCAGTATATACACTCAGCGAAAAAAACTAGCGAAATTCATCGAAATACCTTATGAAAATTTGCTATAACTAATTCTTATGGATGACATAAGAATACCTTACACTCAGCCAAATAACCTTCAGATTTCCATAAGCCCCAACTTATGAAACGGCCTTTAAATAATTCATAATGATTCGGATGAATTTCATAAGGTCACTCTATGACGTAAAATCGTCTCACGGCTTGGCTTTTATTCGTGTTTAGCAACATGGTATTCTCAAGCGTCGGTAGCCGTGTGGATAAAACACAGGCTCGGTGATCCCGACGTTCATGGATCGAATCCGGTCTGCATCATTTTAAGATTTTTTTGTTCTTTTCATAAGTCTATCTTATGAAATTTGTCATAGCAAGCACGATCAATTTTCATAAGGTATTCTTATGTCATCCATAAGAATTAGTTATAGCAAATTTTCATAAGGTATTTCGATGAATTTCGCTAGTTTTTTTTCGCTGAGTGTACGTTCAGGAATCCAGAGATTCGTACAATAAATTCTCTAGTGGGTTCTCTTAGAATGAATGACCCTCGAGTATCATTTTTATTCTTCACACTGCATGAAATTGGCTTCTTTAGCGATTTTGAGACAACGCCATATTCTAAATCTGCATGTCAAACTTAGCCCAAATCCAAATTTTCATCAATTCTGGTGCTCGGGAACCTATTGTGGATTTACCGGCTACTTGTATTCTACCGTTACTTAAGAAGCCGTTTTCATATAAAAATCAACTTGATTGTCAAAAAATGAATGTCACTGAGTAGCTAATGGCAACGTGGAATAGCGCATACAATAAAAATGTTTAAAAACATTTTTAATTTACTCTTTTTATAAAACGGCTACTTTGCAGGCCATACTGAAGCGACCGGTAGAATACAAGTAGCCGGTAAATCCACAATATTTAAAAATCAATTTGAAGTTTGTATGGGAGCGATTTGTCGAATCACCCCTCGTCGCCTTTTGAACTGGGCGCAGCAGTCAAGCAGTTGCCCAGCTGTCAAAAGTTGATTTTAAAAAAAATCTTTGAAATTTATTTTAGGTATCAAAATAAAGTTCTAAAAATCTGAAAAAAAAATCATAGTGGCTCAGAAAAAGGTGCTCTTTCATATAACATCAAAAAATCAATACATTTTTTTTAAATTTAAAAACCTAATTTACGAATCATTTCTATTTCCCTCTTTCTAAATTTTTCATTAAAAATAATAATAATAATAATAATACGAATCATTTCTAGATGATTCATCAATTTACCTAATACGAGGCAAGTAATTCAAACAACGAACAGCATCCAGCCAAATTTTGAGTAAACTAATTGTACTCAATTCATGATCAGATGCGACTGATTACTATATTAAATCTAAGGTTTTGAAAATTTTCTTTCCCTAAAATATTTCTAGGAGGTTTTTTTTCTCTTTGAACAAAAATGTTGAAGGATCAGGATAAATTCAAAAAGCTACCGAGAAAAACTCGGGAATTTTATTTGCCATTTTCGTTCTGAGTGGCCAGACTGTAAATGTAGTGACTGTGAAGCTTACATGTGTGCGGTGACGAACGATACATTCAAAGGGCGTAAATACGCTAAAGCATCAAAAGCTCTACCTACAACTGTTTATACAAACGACGCAGGTACGCTTGATGGCATATAAAATCTTTTCCATGCATTTGTCAACGGTGTGGCTTATTCTCAACCTTCTCAACGCTTCAGTTTTATTTTTAAATGAAAATAAATTCGTTCATCAGAATCAAAGCGTAAACATCTAGAAACTATTTCAGCAACATTTAGCTACAAAAAGTATTAAAAAAACATCCATAATGGATACTGTGGTAATAAAAAAAGAACCAGAAGTTGCGAAGAATACGTATCAAATTTGTCGACTCTGCTTGAGTGAGGACTCCCTGGATGATGTGTTCAAGGAAGAAGAACTACATCAATGGATAGCGGAGTATCTTTCAATCACGGTAAACGCTCGTAATAATTGTTTGCATCCATCGTATTTCAACGATTTTTTCCTCTTTCCAGATATCATCCGGAGATTCCATGAGTCAGGTTATTTGCGTTATTTGTCGAATACGGTTAACCGAATTTCACCAGTTCCGGGTACGCTGTCAGGAAGTGCAAGATGTCCTACAATCACTGGATCAGAATGATAATTCCGAGGCTAACAGTGAACTGTTGACCAACAAAATGCTACCAAGATACGGATGTACTCATTGCGGGAAAATGTTTGTACTACGGTAAGATAATTTTGAAGAACTGTTGTTACTTTTCTATAAACTTCTGAAGAAACTGAGAGTTCAATATCAGCGGTGTATGTAGGGAGACACGGTTTAATACGTGCCGTTGGGATGCAACGAACGACCCACTCCAATATCTCCCGAATAAAAAGAGTTTTGATGAGTTCTGCACCAGAGTCCCTTATTATTTTGCTTTCTTCGCAAAAGTATATAAATACCATCAGTGTAGGTGTCATTGGGCCAAAATTGCATAGTCCATTCCTTTGTAGGTCGTTACAACAATATTTTAGCTCAAAATCATTGTTTAATTCGGTAGATACGTTCGTTTTAATATTATCTAGGATTGTGTAAAGCAGAAATGCTTTAATTTTATTTTTTTACAATGATATAGTTTTAATTGAAATTGGCCTAATTTCACCCCTTCTAGGGGTCAAACATTAAAATTCGAACAAAACAGTTCAATGTGAGAAAATACCGCTTGCAAACCAAAACTATTGAATATATAGATGCTTGCGCACAACCTATCAGCATCTAGTCACTTTCAAATAATGTCACAGATCACCAAACGTGAAAGTTTGATCACATTCACTGTAAACGATCAATGTTTCAATACAATAAACGCGCTATCTCTTAAACAAAATCCCAACTAGTATTCTCAAAAGACGAAAGTATTATTTCTTTATCATCAACGTAGAAACTGCCCAAGTAACCACAAGCATTATAACATTGCACGAATTAGACTGAATATCAACCTTTGCAATGCGTAATGCAGTAATTCCACACTTGTCATGCAATAATCCTTTAGATTTGCATTATCAATGTGATGATGCATTGCATTTTTCTTTACATTCGGGTTTATTAAAAGGTGATATAAGATAATTCAATAATTCAACACTGCAAAAACTGAATAAATGCAATGTACAAACTAGCAAAGTTTGCTCTAACAATACAATCATAAAAGCTTGACTCTAATGGTAAACAAATGAAATCAAGAAGATAGAACAACTTTACGGTCAACTCTAGCGGTCTTCAACATTTCTGTTTCGACTCCCGACCAACTGATTCCACGTTTGAGCCACCGATCGACGACAGCAAAACCTATTTAGAGATGAAGTTTTCTCTTTTCTATAGGCTGCTATCACATGCCAATAACGATGGAAATCACAATTAGCATATGAGCAGTGTGCGAAGGGTGTTTTAATCGAGGTTTTAATTTTCTTATGTTGATTAAATATCTTCTAAATGCATTATGTATTTATCAGTAATTTATCGGAAAGTGATAGTTTACTGTATTCTATTACATATGACATAGTCGTTTTGCCCTCTACTGCAATAATTGAGACAGAAGAACAGTTTCCTTTTAGTTAATGAAATATCTGTTGTTATCACTGCAGCAGAAACGGTCCAAGGTGCCAGCGCGTATGAAACTTATCTAGCGGTCCTCAACACTTCTGGTTCGACTCCCGACCCGGCGACAAAAAAATAATGGGTAAAACATTCATGTGTGGGGGCATCAGCACCGTCGATAACGAAACGGTGCTAAAAATAGATTTTTGTTTTGGTTTTTCGTGTTGCACGTATCAAGCATGTGAAATGCAAATGTACAGCACATGCATTTATATTACTTTAGCAATGGCTGTCAGCGTGCTGCAATATGTGGCACTAATTTGATTTTAGTGGGGCCCTTTTCGACTTTAATATTGCTTCAATGAGGTGTTTAAAGTAATGCAGCATTATATTCATAATTTTAATTATCAATATATGACAAAATTGATGCACTTATATACGGCTTCGTGGTTACTTGGGTGATATGCATGCATTTTTATTTTGCATGAATCTAACATTAATCGGGTTTTCAAATATTGAAAAATGTATTGATTTTTTATTTTTATACGAAAGAGCACCTTTTTCTGAACCACTATGATTTTTTTCAGATTTTTAGAACTTCATTTTGGTACTTAAAATCAATTTCAAAGATATTTTTTGAAATCACCTTCTGACAGCTGGGCAACTGCTTGACAGCTCCGCGCAGTACAAAATGCGACGAGGAGTGATTCGACAAATCGCTCCCATACAAACTTCAATTTGAATTTTAAATAGGTTCCCGGGCACCGAAATTCATGAAAATTTGGTTTTGGGCTCAGTTTTGCATGCAGATTCAGAATATGGGGATATCTCAACGCCGCCTAAAAAGCCAATTTACAAAATATTACACCGTTTTATGCATAAAATAATGTGAATACTCTCACTGGTTTTAATTCACATTTGTAAGGTTCTTATACTGATTGCATTGCTTCTATATGGCCCAAAGTCACGCCCAAAATTAATCATTTGCACTACAGCTTGAATAAATAAAATTTTCATACAAAATAGCATACAAAGCCAAGAAAACTCATGTTACTTTTCAAAATAACTGCTCAAAACACCTTGCAGCAATTCTTTACATGCCCGGTGTTCAGCTATTTTCTACAGGACATTTTAAAACAACGATTTGGTATAGCACGCTCTACAAAAAAAAAATCACATCACTTTTACTTAACGGAAAATCAACTAAATGTGACTTTTCTCTGCACCGGATGGTCAACGCAAGTTATATTTACCATATTCTATCCACTTTTTGATTATCACTTTGATAAATGTTAGTATTTTGAGCGAAACATCTTTCTTGATTTATGGCCCAAAGTTACCCCGACTGGCGGTATGTAACTCATTTTACTATTCCTTTTTCTAGCTATCATTTGGATCAGCACGCGGTGACCCATACGAAAGTGATTCGTGAAAATCAACTTAAAACCGTTATAAGCGAAAAACAACATGTAGGCTCGTCAGAAGAAACTCGAGAACGTAAAACAGACACTGTAAATCTGGCAAAAGATAGAGTGAATGGAACTTCGAATCACGAGAATCGTGAACCTCAAGAAATTTCTGCGGCGTTGGTTTCTAAGAAACCAAAGAAAAACCAGGTACAAAAAGTTCGCGAAAAAAGAAGTCCTAAGAAAGTTCATCCTAAAGAACCAACAACTGTGCGAACGACTGTTCTCGAAGACATGATTGATATCGAAGACATAAAAATTGAACCCCATGGAGATGATGATGATGGATGTTCAAACATATCGGTAGACCAGCCGTCTTCTCTACCGCTTGATATCGATAACGACAATAGCCAAGACATGCAAGTGGCTCCCATAGATGTCAGCCAAATTGTACTGGAAAAACCTGTACTATATCGAGACAAAACTGTTCCGTGCCCCCTGTGCCATAAGAAATTTAGAACCAAGCTTCTTCTTTGGAATCACAACCGAACAACCCATGGGCCAAAAGTACACAAATGCAAAGTTTGCAAAGCTCGTTTTGCCATGCCGTAAGTACATTAGATTTTTAAGGTCAACGTTATTACAACTGCACACCCATTTTAGAGTCCCTTGTTCGGCTGTTCTATTTTCGGTAGGGTAGCGAACCACTTGGGCAGCGGCCGGTATTTTGGGCACTCTTCAAATTGACTTGAAATTTTGTACACGGCTAGATACTATACGTATCTCATCGCGTTCCAAAATTGGTGTCAATTGGTTCAGAATTGGCTGAGTTATAGCAGAAAAGTGCCCAAAATAGGACCCCTGCCGAGATGGTTCCACTTCCCTAATAGTACTTTACGCAACAAGGTGCAGAATGAAAAGATTTTTACAGCACGAGTCGTACATTTATCTAACGAGGCTTGCCGAGTTGGATAATTACGACGAGTGCTGTAAAAATCGAGTTCTGCACCGAGTTGCGTAGAACGTTTTTGCAATTTCATTCAAATTACCGCTTGAGAATAGTTTTTAACAGAACTTTTACATTAAACTGCACACTGATGTTCATAGCCATGTTAAAGAAATCTGATCATTGCAGGTTATACTGTGCAGTTGTTACATTTTTCAAATTTGCGTCCAGAAAGCATCAAGAAGTTAATCAAAATTGAAAACAGTGCTGTAAGGGAACGTCCATAAATTACGTCACGCTTCGAGGGGGGAGGGGGGGTTCAGCAAAGTGTGACGACCCATACAAAAATTTCATAGGTCCCATACCAAAAGTGTGACATAGGGGGGAGGGGGGGTTGAAAATGGTCGATTTTTGCGTGACGTAATTTATGGACGTTCCCTAATAGTTCATTACGCAACGCAAGTCATTGCCGTAATGAACCATTACAGCACTGCTAATTCTGTGTGGGAAAGTAGGCTGCCATGTGCAGCATAGTTGTCCCATGTTCCAAAACAGCAAACTGAGAAAAACGCGTTTTAAGTTTCAGCCTTGTTTCTTTCTCTACGGACAAGTGTAATAAAAACACAAGATGAATCCATCCGCATTGCGTTAGAATTGGTATTTATCATTGAAGTATGAACAAAAAGTTTCATAAACATTCAATTTACTTTGATTTTTTAAATAAAAACTCTGGTTGGACTGTAATGCCGAGAAGTCTAGCAATTTTCGGGATTTTCTCGGCAAAAGCTGTCCCATGTCATGTGAGATGTTCAGCATAAGCTGTCCCATGTTGTAATTTTCATCATAAGCTGTCCCATGTTGAATTTTTGAAATGATGTCAGGATCTCCGGGAAATGTTCAGGATTTCCTCAGAGATGCTCGGATTGCTTTTTATGCGAATAAATTGAACATGGGATAGCTTCTGAGATAAAATTAATGAACATGGGACAGCTTATGGTACAAAATTGAATATGGGACAGCTTATGCTGAAAAATGGAACATGGAACAATTTATGATGACAAAACTGAACTTGGGACAAATTGACTTGATGTTATTGTTTTCATGGAGTTTCTGAAGAAAGTATACTAACCGAGAGAAGATTCTGAAAGTATACGTAAAAATAGACCTTTTGATGATAAAAAGTCAAAATCATCCAAAAGTAACATGGGACAACTACGCTACACATGGCAGTAGGCCTTTTCATGGTAGATTTGCGTGAGGTAAAACAGCCTCTATTACGATGAGAAATTGCAAAAAAAAGTTATTACAAGTTTTATTTTTGTGTTAAATGTTCTATTTTATCTTGTAAACATTTTCCCAAATTGAATGCAGATTTATAGTGCTCTGAAGTAAAAGCACCATGAGATCTCAGCAATCTAATTTTTTATGGCCTACTTTCAGGTCATTTCGGGCAGAAAACAACTATCAGATATAGGTATCGTTCCCTAAGGGAACGTTCAAAAATTACGTCCAATATTTGGGGGAGGGGGGGGGTGTCTAGAAAAGTGTGACAGTACGTGTATTGGGTATAGGAAAAGTGCGTGACAGAGGGGGGAGCGGGGTCTAGAAATCCCGAAAAACGATGGACGTAATATTTGAATCTTCCCTAACAGGGACATCAAAACGTAAAGGTCTCGTATTGAAACCCGAATCAGGATGTAATGGGACAGGATTAGAAATTCCTAGACATAACTCAAGCTATGAAAGCAACTAATGCTGCGCTCAAAAGGCAAACAGCCAGACAAAATACGATTACAGAATTGAATGATGGACCAAAAACCAAAATAATGAAACCTCGTCATCCTGCGATTGGAAATTGTTATCCACTAGGGTAACAGGGAAAAAATATGTTATGTGTTGTATATGTCTACATGTGATGTCTTATTTTATTACGCATTTGTAGTGTTCCACTACAATATGTGATATTTCTTATATGCATTTGTGGTGCTTCATTATTTTTTCGTAATAAAGTCCGGATAACCGAAGGTCAGCACAGTTTTACCGAAGTTATGCTATTTTTTACCGAACGTTCGGTAAACATTACCGATTATTTGATAGAGTTTATCGAACGTTCGGTAATTGTTTGCCAAACTTCGGTAAAGTTCTGCTGAACATTCGGTAATCTGAACCTTTACCGAAAATAGAACACTTGAATACGGTACTTTATTTTAAGTGTGTATGAACATTAGGGTGGGTCAAATACAGTAGACGTTCGGTCGGTGCAAACGGTTTAACTGCAATGGTTTTTAACTGCAATCCGATAAGTGCAACAATTTTAGCCCAAATGAACTGTTGAATGAATTTTACGTATATTTCACGTCAATTGATGGGTGTTAACATCTGTCAGACGTTGCAGTTATCGAACGTTTACGGTATTTCAATGGGCTCAATTCTCATTTCTTTCTACATATATGACGCCAAGATGCTCAGACTTATTTGAAGCCTGTATGAGAGTTAACAGCCACAGCTGTAAAGGCGTGGGTATTCAGCATGACCATGCTGAGGCTGACGGGTTCCATTCCTGGTCGGTCCAGGAAGTTTTCAAAAAGGAAATTTCCTTGACTTGAGCATAGAGTGACTTTGTGCCTGCCACACGATAGACACTCGCAAAATGGTCATTGGCATCTCATTTGATAACTGTGGAAGTGCTCATAGAACACTTTAGTTGAGAAGCACGCTTTATCCCAGTTGGAACGAAGAAGAATAAAATTTAATTTGGAAAAACATCGATTTGGTAGCGAACATTTTCCTAAAAACATCGATTGGTTATGAAAGTCTTTATAGAACAGAATAAAACTTAACATGTTACTTGGGTACAAACGTCTAAAGATCTGTTTTTTATTGCAGAAATGAATTGGAGAAACACAATACTACTAGCAAACATAAAACCAATTTGCAAAAATTTCTTGATAAACAACAATCAATTAAACGAAGGCAAAGGCAAAGAGATGAGACTGAGATTCTGACGAAACAAATCATTGTGAACAATGAAGAGGAATACTCATGTCCGACATGTAATCAAGTATTCAAACGACAATGTCAGTTCAAAGCTCACATGCTGGAACACACATCGAAAGTTGAACACGTGCAGCTGAGTGATTTGGATGATTCAGAACCTGAAGTAGTTGTTTCGGAACAAAGCGCAAAAACAGCTAGCGTTGAACAGCCACCCGAAACACAAGAAACTGTCGTTGATTTGCCTTGGAAGTGTAGCCATTGTCATAGAGCGTACACTGATGAGGCGAAGTTGAAAAATCACCAGAGATTTCACAAACCGAAGAACTTCAAGTGTCCTATATGTGAAAGACCCTTCCTCAGACAGTAAGCAATATTAGTCGAAGTCCGCTCCACTGATAGATCTGAGTAATACCTTCTTTCTTTTTTGTAGGGGTTTAGTAGACAAGCATATTCCAGTTCATAACGAAGTTCGTACCTGGCCAATTACACCATCCAAAGAAAAGAGCCAGGAAAGACCATACAAATGTGATATATGTCAAAAAACGTACATGTCGCAAACGGCTTTATGCGGCCACAAAAAGCAAGTACATGGGCCAAAAATTCATGAATGCCACATATGTAAATTTTCATTTTCACTGCGGTAAGAATTTCTTATGTGGATGAATTATCAGATAAAAACAAGTTATAACACCTTTTACTTTGATTACAGAAAAGACCTGGCGCGACATGTCGCAACGCATTACCGCTCAAATGGGGGTTTTTACTAAACCATTACAAATTAAATGGGAGAATGAAATACTTCTTTTGTATCACATCTATGAAACAGCACCACGGATTCCACACCCGCAACGCGTGAGTAGCGTTGAATTGAAAAACTTTACAAAAATTGGAATAAAATAATGAGTCATTCAACAACTAATTATAAAACATAACTTTTTTTTATGAAAATGAAACGTACTACATATCCCTTTCCTTTGTGATCACCGTACTTGATTTGTGAATAAAACACTATCGTATAGGGTATTGGTTCCCTTATTAAGCATGTGGCTCCCATTTTCATCCCACGAAAAACAACGGATTGAAGCGCTGTTTGTTTTGTTTCTTATTTTTGTATTTTTTGTTAGAAGTGAGCACCCATAAAAACAAAAAGAACGGAGTCAATCGGTGCCGTAATCACTTGTTTTCGAATAGGATGAAAATGGGAGCATGAGATTACTGATGGCACACATACCCTATATAAAAATTTAAAATTAATTTAATTGTCAAAATTTTAAAACCCAATTACTGCAAATTCTGGTCACTTTCATACAATGTGTTAACCAAAAATATGTAGGTTATGTTTGCTTCCAAACTTGAGCACCTTTCGTTACCTAACCTCACATTTGATCGCCAATAGCAATCCATGGGGTAAAAATTCGGTTCGAGCCGTGCTAAAATTTCAAAAATCGGCCAATGGGAAGAGCATTAAAACTGAGTGACGTTTATTTGTAAACAGACATACACAAGCACATACGGACATCATATCAATTCGTCGAACTGTCTTGATTGGTTCATGTGGCTTCATCTTCAAGCCTTTTATCTGAAATTCATTTTTGAGTGAGCATATTACCTTTCAGTACACTTAAATGTACAAGAAAGGTAAAACAGCAATTTTTGTGAACACAATCAAAAGTTAGACCACAGACAAACAGACGCAATACCTAGAACAATTTTCGTGAAAATCCATCGCCCAGTTCCACTACCACTATTTCCTGTAGGATGTATGGCGCTGTCCATAAACTACGTAGACTCATTTTGGGCCATCTCAGACCCCCCCTCCCCCTCCGTAGACTTTTGTTCATACAAAATTTTCGAAATTTGTATGGAGCGTAGACTTTGGCCAGACCCCCCCGTCCCCCCTTAAGAGTCTACGTAGTTTATGGACAGGCCCTATGTAGTATTCCGAATTGGGTTATTTAGGGCTATTCAGATTGTTTCGTAATCGGAATCTCCATACGAAAAATAGTCAAAATTTAAAATTTCATCACACTATTTTAATTTCGCTGGAAACCAGCAAAATGTTGCTGGTTTTTGACAAGCTGTAAATACAGCAATCTATCCAGCAAAATATTTTTGCTGGATCTCCAGCAATGTGCTCTTCTTCTTCTTCTTGGCGTAACGTCCTCACTGGGACAAAGCCTGCTTCTCAACTTGTGTTCTACATATAAGCACTTCCACAGTTATTAACTGAGAGCTTCCTCTGCCAATAACCATTTTGCATGTGTATATCGTGTGGCAGGCACGAAGATACTCTATGCCCAAGGAAGTCAAGGAAATTTCCTTTACGAAAAGATCCTGGACCGACCGGGAATCGAACCCGTCACCCTCAGCATGGTCATGCTGAATACCCGTGCGTTTACCGCCTCGGCTATATGGGCCCTCCAGCAATGTGTATTGACAGCATATTTTGCTGGTTGACTAGCAATTTTGACCGCGCTCGACTCCAGCTGAAATTTTTTGTTCTTTTTTCCAAAAATGTTTATTTACAAATTGTCAAATTTTAAAACTAAATGGTTTAATCAGCATTTTTCAGCTGACCAACAATGCTCAAAGGCAGGAAATATCAATAATGGATACGATGCCTTACATTTCGGGCTGCAAGAGGCTTTTTTGTCGGAATTCTTTTGAATTCTTGATAATCCAGTGTTTTGGAGAGGATGACTGCGCAACATTTTTTTCCGGAATCTACAAGTGTTTGACAATTGATTTGCTGATGATTCAGCAATTGCAATCATTGCTGACATATCAGTTACCATTACGGATGTTGTAGCAAAATGAAATTTGCTGGTTGCGTCTCAGCAATTCATTTTGCTGGATGAGAAATCCATAATTTGGTGTGATCATTTTTGATGAAAACTATTTTTGAACTATTTTTGAAATGCATTTAAAGTTTGTATGTTTTTTTTTTGTTCGGGGCGAACTGTCATTTTATTGGTTGAACTGTCATTCTATTCACGGAAATTTGTTGTTTATTTATTGTGCGTTTAGCACTGAATTGATTTCCGAAAAAACTTCATTGACTTCCGCTGCCTTTACTATGCGTTAAACGTAACGTCGGAAGTAGTGCGCTGTACAATAAATCTGGTTTTCTATACAGCGCACTACTTCCGACGTAATGTTTAACACATAGGAAAGGCAGCGGAAGTCAATGAAGTTTTTTCGGAAATCAATTTAGTGCTAAACGCACAATAACAACCAAAACAATTCAGTATTTCGTTCTATGCATTCGGAAATGTGATGATTCAATGAAAAACTTTTCGCGGTAAGAATGCAAAAAATATTGTTATACTTAGGGGCTGTCCATAAACCACGTGGTCATTTTTTTTGGGACTTCTCAACCGCCCCCCCCCCCCCCCCCCCGTGGTCATTTGTCCATACAATTTTTTTTTTCGTCCATACAAAATGGTCATTGGCCGAACCCCCCCCCCCCCCCCTCATGACCACGTGGTTTATGGACAGCCCCTTATGACACACATGTGATACAAGAATCACTGTACAATGGGGCACGTTCGGTGCAGTACTAGATTTGTAGTAATGAGCTGAATTTTAGTATGGTGAGAAGGTCAATTCTCCGTTTCTGCAATAAAATGGTGCAAAAAGCGTGGGTATTATGATTCCTTACCTAATTTGATGCTGTTTGAACAAAACTTTGGATAACTATGTTGTTTATGTTGCAAGAAATGGAGAAAACAACAACACTGTTGTCCAAAGTTTTGCTCAAACAGCATCAAATTAGACAAGGAATCATAATACCCACGCTTTTTGCACCATTTTATTGCAGAAACGGAGAATTGACCTTCTCACCATACTAAAATTCAGCTCATTACTACAAATCTAGTACTTCACCGATCTGTCCTATTGCGCTTGAAATGAGTGCCATACTGAAAACTCTCCCAGTTCAAGTCAGTCTTGTCAGAATTTTCTTGACACTGCGCACCGTTGTACAGGAATCACACTCGTATCACATGTCTGTCCGGGGTATTGACCTATGGCTATACAAACTTTTATATGCAAAAACTTTGAATGAGCATAGAATCTCTTCAATATTTACGGATGTAGCTAAAAATTGATAAATTGAAGAGGCATCATTCAGAATAAAATGATAGGTTAGCCTATCCGAAATTCTAACAGTTATTGGATACACAGATCGAAAAAAGAATGTAAAATTCTGTGACATATGATGCACATGATTGGAGCGTGGGATATCATAGAAGTTTACATGACATATCGTGTAAAGTTCATAAAATATCATGTAAACTTCCATTATATGTAATGTAATTCAGCATGACTTTAAGAGTTTACATGACATATAACACAAATTTACATGATATATCATGTAAACCATCAAAACACTAAGTTTACATGACTAAAATGAAGTTTACATGACGTGTAAATCTCATTATTTTTATCTGTGTATTTGTTTGAATTACAGACGCGTAAAGATTTTTGTTTTTTATTGCAGAAAAAAATTGGAGCAACATAATGCCACCAAGAGACATTTAACCAATATGCAAAAATTTCTTGAAAAACAAAAATCAAATAAGCTAAGGCAAAGTCAAAGAGGTGAGACTGAGATTCTGCTGAAACAAATCATTGCGAACAATGAAGACGAATACTCATGTCCGACATGTAATAAAACATTCAAACGACAATGTAAGTTCAAAACTCACATGTTGGAACACACATCAAAACTTGAAGACGAGCAGCTGAGTGAATTGGAGGATTCAGAACCTGAAGAAGTTGTTCCGGAACAAAGCACAAAAACAGCAAACGTTGAACAGCCACCCGAACCAAAAGAAGCTGTCGTTGACAAACCTTGGAAATGTAGCAAATGTCATAGAGCGTACACCCATAAGGCGAAGTTAAAAAATCACCAGAGATTTCACAGACCGAAGAAATTCAAGTGTCCTATATGTGAAAAACCCTTCCTCAGACAGTAAGCAATATTAGAAGTCTGTTGTAATGGAGAATGTAAGTTACATTTTCTTTTTTTTTTTTTTTGTAGGGGTTTAGTAGACATCCATGTTCCAGTTCATAACGCAGTTCGTAGCTGGACAGCTGTACCACCAAATGATAAGAACCAGGAAAAACCATTCAAATGCGATATATGTCACAAAGCGTACACTACGAACCCGGCTTTATGCGGCCACAAAAAACAAGTTCATGGGCCAAAAATTCACGTATGTCACATATGCAAATTTTCGTTTTCAATACGGTAAGAATTGAAAAAAAAACAGGTTTGGTAACTGCAGCGTTTATGTAACTTTAGATTCACTTGACAAATTTATTTCAATTTCTTTTTAAAAACTGTTTTGCAGTTATCTTACGCCCCGTGTATGAATTATCAAGAAAGACAATTATTATAACACCTTTTACTTTAATTTCAGGAAAGACCTGAGGCGACATATTAAGACGCATTACTAGTTCATTACACATTGAAGAGGATAAAAGCTGATTAAACATCGTGATATATCTACTTGTGTATCACATCTACAAAAAAAACACCACGAATTCCGAAACCGCAAAGCATGAGTAACGTTAAATTGAAAAAAAAAACTCCAAAATTTGTAAAAATGCATGTATAATTTAACCTTTCAGGACGCGCGCCTGTCGATCCCGAAACTGCACCGCGCTCGCGCTGTGTGCGACCAGCGAGGTTTTTTGGTAGTGTTGTACATTTCACAGCGTGCGTCCTGAAGGTTTAATAGCTAGTTAATAAAACTTAATTTTGAAATTAAACGAAATGTACAATCCCATTTCTTTGTGAATACCTTACTTGATTTGTGCATATTGCCGGGGCGCCACCAAAACGGACGTCGCACAATCAAGTCGCGACGCGACCCAACTCGCGACGTTTTTGAATTAAGTCAAAAGTAGTGCGCGCATCCTTCCCGGTGTTGTCAGCAACACAGCGCACTAGATGCGAAATAGTTGCGAAACTTGAAAGAAAATGGCAATTTTTGATTGAATGTCTGGTTTGATTCCAAACGGATAGACAATATTCTCCGTGCAGTTGAAACCCGGAATTTTCGACTAGCGAAGTTGAATTTTCGACTAGCGAAGTTGAATTTTTCTCCAAATCTGTGCGTCGGACCTAACTTCGGAAGGTGTGCGCTGTACAGCGGACCAGGTTTACTATACAGCGCACCACTTCCGAAGTTAGGTCCGACGCATGGATTTGGAGAAAAATCCGGCTTCGCTAGTCGAAAACTCCGATTTTCAACTAAATTGATAATACATACACCATGTCCAATAAGTTCTCATAGGGAAGTGGAACCATCTCGAAGTAGACTACGCGCGCGGATGGCTGCATTTTCTGCTTGCTGTCACGTTTTTTCTCGGTTCTTCGTGATTTTCAGTTCAGACGGCTAAATCGGTCATCGGCTGGTGGTGCTAGGTTTACGGCAAATATAGGAAAGTGTTTTTTTTTCGGAAATCGTTGTGCTTGAGATTGTTTTTACCCGCAATAGTAATTAGAAGTTAATTGAAAAGTATGAAGCGAAAGAAAAAAGTGCGAGCGAGTTCTAGTGTTCGACGTCCTCAAAGTGGTTTGCAATCGGTTTTGTTCCGCTGTTGAGATGTTTTGCACTACGCCACATGCTTCGCTTAAAAGGCGTCGCATAATTTGTATAAATTGTTGGGCTATCAGTTACGTGTTTCGCGAAACTTTGAAATTCGGGTAGATTAATTGTGAGAGGAAGAGTGAAATTCCACCGAGAAAATTTCGATTTTGAATGCTTGACCAGGTGACCAGGTTCACGAGTTGTTCGGAGGCGATAACCCTGGGCCTGAAGCAGATGAAATCACTCCTCAAGAGAATACAACAATGGATCATTTAAATTTGGTGAGAATGTTTCATGCAACATATTTATTTCATATTCATTATATACTTGATTATATACAACAATAAACTTTCATATATCGGAGCGTTTGGTACGGTATGTCCACGCATCCTTCCACCCCTGCAGATTCGAGAAATGTTTTGGTGTTAACGAATGTTCATTCAATTCGAAACATTTCAAAGAATCATCTTTGCGGTAAATGCTGCGCAGTAGGCCTGGCCGCTTTGACGCTTGTATCATATCGTCGATATGTTGCAAGCATCAATATTGACAAGAAAAATAATCGGGCGTAATCTAACCCGATTATTTTCCAGGATGCTTTCTTGTACTGGCTGCGTATGTGTTAGATTAGATTAGATTAGATTAGATAGGGAAGTGGAACCATCTCGGCAGGGGTCCTATTTTAGGCACTTTTCTGCTATAACTCAGCCAATTTTGAACCAATTGACACAATTTTTGGAACACGATGAGATACGTATAGTATCTAGCCGTTTACAAAATGTCAAGTCAATTGGTTTGGAATCGACTGAGTTATAACGAAGAGTGCCCAAAATACCAACCGCTGCCCAAGTGGTTCGCTACCCTAAAAAATCAAATTGAATTCATTTCACATCTGTAATTAGGACTTAAATTTATTTATTGAAAGGCCAACTAACACTGACCGAATGCAGCATATGTTTTGGAATTAACTGTCCTTTATCCTTCGCTGCTTCCCCGTAACGTGGGTAGATCACCTTAGAATGGTGCGTTGCGGTGTAAGATCTACCAAATCAAATTTTGATCTTGATATTTACCGTATATATAAATATTCCAAGATCAAAGTTTGATTCACTTTTTTGTGTTTTGTAGTTTATTTTGTTTTAGTGAACTACTAATTAATATTTTATTTCAGCAGGATTCACGTAAATTTATCGTATTATATAAATCATATTATAAAAATATGTAACTGTGGCGAGCGTATCACTAATATGTAGCTTATTTGACGTACGATGTTAATATTATTTTACATTTCAGATTACCAACCGAAGAAGCTAGTAATCCAACCAAGACGACGAGGACACAGGATGAATTGGGCAAACAACTGATTCGAAGCAGTCTAACAATGGTGTGCCTGAACGTTGACCAAGCGTATACTTTGGAGTTTACCCTTCCACTAACAACAACCTAACAATCCCGTGACACCTAGGCCTGAGAGATCGTAGAGTTGTCTACATTTTTCATAGGTGTCCAAAACTAACCATCCTTTCCCATTCCTCAGCAGTCGCAAGGACGTGGCCAGGACAGTGCTCGACCATTGGAGGATTGCGTCAGTCTTGTCTAAGAGTCAGAGATTAGTCCCACATCTTTGTGCTTTGGTTCGGACGGGAAGGAGGCAACCCTCATAACAGCGGTCTAGGACTGTACCACCTACGAATTTGTGCGACTCGCTTAATGCTAATGCTAATGCTAATGCTAACTGTCCTTTATCCTTCGCTGCTGTCGCTTTTGTGTCGTAAGTCCATTTCAGATGGCACACACGCCATTTCTTTGGTATATCGTTACATTTTAACGAGTAACGGTTCAAAGTTGAAACAATTTAGGTTCCTGTCCTCACTATTGCTTGTAGTAACTATGACCAGAAGAGAAAAAATATGAGACTCTATATTGGTGCAGTACGAAGCCATTTTATTTTGTACAAAATAAAGCGTGAATTAAACAAAAATGTCCATTTACCTGTTTTAATGAGATTAGTTGTGTTAAAGAATCATGGCTGTATCTTATCTTGTTAATTCTCAACATTCTCACTTCTAAAACGTACTTGTATCACCGACGTGTCGGTGCTTGTATCTCTATTGAGGTATTGCGGAGATTCCACCTGTTTAGACTCCTGCGCGAAAATTAGTTGCGTGGATTTTTCTTGCGTGGGCCCACAGATATAAAACCAGACCGCGTCCTGGTGAATATTTTACGCTGTGTTGTTAGGTACACATTTGGTGATAGTTTTGTATTGTAAACAAATATTTATAACGCACCTACGCTGAAAATGAGCCTAATCATTTATTTGCGTCGGAATCTATAAATCTTCACAACGGGCAATAAATTTTGTCCAAAGTTTCCGTTTACGTTTTATGATGTTTATCTTTAATATAACGATCATTTTCGAGAAAATCAGCTCAAGTTGAGCTTACTTTCCATTTTTTTACCATATCATCACTAAAATTGTATTGTTTCAGCCTTAGTATATCCATTTGGTAAAATACTTGGGATGAAAACTCAAAATATAACGTTATGGACTCTGTTTAGCTACCGTATAGTGAAAAACGTTTCGAACATTTTTCTTGCGTGCCGGAGCAAACGGATTTCAGAAATCAGAAGGGTACTGCTAGGCTTCTAAAAACAAATAGAAATAACGTTATTATAAACCGTATGGGTGTTATATGTGTTGTCCGTTGTCGAATGTTTGTACTGTTCAGTCTGTAGAGGCCGTAAGGTCGAAGACGGTATAATCACAGACAAACAGACGTAACACCTTGAACGATTTTCATGGAAATCCATCGTCCAGTTCACACTACCATCACCTGGTGGGAAAGTTGCACGAATCACTGTGTTGTGCAATATCGTCAACAGAAGGCGCTAGTGTGAAACGTCAAACGCATAGAAAAATGATGCGCGCGCCTCTGGTTGTGAAAGCTACAACTATGAAAATTTAAAATGATCGTTAAAAGCGTGGTCGATGGAAATTTCGCAAGTGTTACGTCTGTTTGTCTGTGGTGTAATTGTCTTTTATTTAATCAGTATTATGTAGCCCTTCTATACATGTATTCATTTTGAAAATATGGATCACAGATGTGGAATAAAATTATATTTACTAAATTTGTATTTTGTGTGAGAACTTATTGGACACTGTGTATATGGCTTTCCGTTACCAGCAACGATAATAGAGATGAGTGACATTTCAACATACGAACACTAGCGCGAATTTTTCCTCAAACAAAAATGCACGCCAATTCAAAGACTATTCAAATTGCATATGAAAATATTACCCAGGGGTAGAAGATCCTACCCTTTACGCCTACCCAAACATACCCACCTGCGCGCCATCTACTGTTGGTTCTAATTTGTAAACATCTTTTGTTTAATGGTTCTATAAACATCAACAGTAGCATAAACATCAGTGTTTTTCTCTCGATTTTGATGCTTATGACAAGTGTTTTCGGTAATTTTCGAAATTTCTTGAATCATAGTGTTAAATTATTCTCACATTGGAGAAAAATAATCGCTCAGGGAGTTTTCAATTTTCAGCCGATTTTCGCACTTCAAACAAAACAACAACAAAAACAAACTAGAGTAGAGGCTAATATTTCATAATGGTGAAAACAAAACACTGATTTTTTCGGAATGATATTTTTTAATCTAATATGCTGAATATAACATTCTTTATGTTTGAATCACATGCTGACTTGCTTTTAACATGATAAAACCACAGACAAACAGACGTAACACTCTGTTATTTTTCATCGTACACCGATTGAACGGTCTATTTAAAAATTTGATAGTTGGACAACTGACCACCCGTGGCGCTCACATCGTTTGCCCACTACCGCCACCTAGTTGATGGTCGGCCAAACTCAGTCATTTTAGCATTGGGCGAACATGGTTCCGTGACTATGATTTGATTCGAAAAATGTCCGAAGAGTTACGTCTGTTTGTCTGTGATGAAACTGTATTAAAATCACACGGTAAAAATTCTGCACGCTGGATGGAAGGGAAAAATCCCTTAACTATTCAACGACCCAATCAACATGATTAGAAGTTCCTTTCCTTTTAAATCGCAATGCTGTCAGTTTTGATTTGAGAACCAAAACAAACCCATCGAAGAAATAAACTGAAAATCACTTCGATTTGCACTAATGTACAAAGCAATACAATCCAAAGGGAAAATCTGTTGATTTGGTAATGACTGTTTTGGGCATGAAAGTAAATATAGATGACAGGTAGTAGAAAGTGTTTCGCTTCGATTCGTACGTCATCATCAGATGTGAAGTAGTGTAGTGCAAAAGTAAAGCAGAAGACCGTGAATCCCAAGGTCCTGGTATCGAATCTTGGTGTTGCGGGGGTACACTTTTTTATTTTTTATTTTGAAATCAAAATATTATCAACAATGAATTGAAGTGCACTTCCAGTAAAACTTAAGAGGAATTGGATGTTCTTTTTCAAATGATATTTAGATGATAACAAACTGTTTGGACAGTAGTGCGAATTCAAGTGCCAATCTGTTCATATCAGAGTGCAGATTTTTTACCGTGCAGTTTTGCAATCGAAAATTGAACTTTTCTTGTTTGGCAGTTACGTCTTTTTACTGGTTCTAAAACATGATAGAGGGTAGGCGCCATTTGTTCCCAGTTGACAGTCAGCTTCTACCCCTGATATTACCCAATCAAATTGGGTAAAACGGGTAAATAATTACAAAACTAACACACTTAAAACAGAATGCCGAGATCGACTGTGCGAATCTCGGTTAAAGTTCACTTGCTGAAATCTCGGTTAAACGCTTGACGTTTAATATTTGATGATAGCGGCACCCATGAGTGCTGCTATGAATAAACTTGACATTTTGCTGATATCTCAGTTAAATTGCGATTGCCGAGCGCTCGGCTGTGCAAATCTCGGCAAAAGAATGAAAATTAGCCGAGTTCAACTGAGTGTGAACGTCCGGGGTAAGAGTGCAAATGTTTTCCTCATAGTTTCACAACTACATCCACAAAAAAGGTACGCATACATTTGAACATGATTACCGTCTACCCCCGTTGGTTTGAACGACACCTCATGCAAACCAACGGGGATCATTTTTTAATTTGAACTTCTAGTAACCCTGTGAGCAGGGCCGGATCTAAGGGGGGGCCGGGCCCCGGGCGATTTCGTTTAAAAATCCATATGAAGACTTACCAAGATAACATTTTAATATATGGTACAAAATAATCAGTTTTGCACGTTGGTCATTAAAAAGTTTGAGTTTTGGCGTAAACCACTAAAATATCAGATCAGTTGCAATGATGGGATCTAGAGTGCGGGTCAATATCAAGTCGTTGCCTGTCATTGGCGTCTTGATATTGAGCGGCCTGGAGTGATAGTGACGAAAGTACCATATCAGTAGTCACCTGACAAGACTGATATTGCGTAACTCTGCTTGTGACATTCGCTGCTGCTAGAGGGATGGCAATACATAGAGATAAGTGACATTTCAACACACGAACACTAGCGTGAATTTTTCCATACACAAAAATGCACGCTAATTCAAAGGGTATTCAGATTGCATATGCAAATATTTCCCAATTGATTTGGGTCAATGGCTACATAATGATAAAACTAACAACCGGGATAAGAGTGCACACACAGACAAACAGACGTAACACTTCGAACATTTTTCGAATGAAATCATAGTCACGGAAACATGTTCGCCCAATGCTAAAAGGACTGAGTTTGGCCGACCATCAACTAGGTGGCGGTAGTGGGCAAACGTCAAACTCGTGCAAAAACGATGCGAGCGCCACGGGTGGTCAGTTGTCAACTATCAAATTTTCAAATAGACCGTTAAATCGGTGTACGATGCAAAATATCAGAGTGTTACGTCTGTTTGTCTGTGGTGCACATATTTTCCCCTAAGTTTCACAACTACATCTACAAAAGAGACACGCACACATTTGAACAACTATAAGCAGTACCAACTTCGCACGTGAGCTCACGTACGAAATGGTGAGGACAAACAGCCATGGACTGAGTGGAATGGAGACGCAGACGGCTACTATGTACAGTAGAGGCCACTCAGGCCTTAGCCTGATCGGTAAGGTAAGCCAAATGCAAATCAAACTAGAACCGTCTACCCCCGTTAGTTTGAACGACACATCATGCAAACTAATGGGGTTCATTTTTTAATTTGAACTTCTAGTAACCCTGTAGGCATCGAAAAACACACTGATGCCTAACCCTTTTTGCTGTTTTGTTTTGATTCTATGTTCCGTTACACCCCGTTCTATGAGCAGAATGACGTTTGAACCATTTTTAGTTTGAACGATGTGCAGATTAGAGGGGGTCAAATTAAAAAGTGTTCAGATTAGATGAGGTCAAAACGGGGTTGATGGAATAAGGTTGCCATGCTTAAGATAACATAGGAGAGTTGGAAGTAGAAGCAGCCCCTCCCTCTTCTATCCAAGGTTCGACCCCCCCCCCCCCTTTTTTATTATGTTCGTGTACTTTTATGTGACAAACAGTTGAGAACATGAAAAATAATCCGATGAATTTATAAATTTAAAGTCTCAAAAAATTAAATTAATAAATATATATGCTATATAGCACAAATCCTGATATCACTAGTTTACAGCATTTTTGAACTCGGTAAGCTGATGATCATTTTTAGTGTAGAATCATGCCCTGAGTTCGAAAGCGAAAGAAAAAATTATAGTAGAGCAGAAATTGTTTCGACTTTCCATTCAAGGTTGATGATTTGAAATCGATTTTTGTTCTATTTTTAAGCAAAGTCGCTCACTTCAAACATCTCATTCTCCGTAATGGTTGCTTCAATTGAGCTGAATTTTTTACTGTAACCCGCCTACATATGACTTTTCGAACCCTCTAAGCAGAATACCCTCTTTGAATGAGTGTAATCAGTTTCGTACCTTTTAATTCCGCCCTATGTAACATGTAAAAAAAAAAAGTTTTTTTTCTGATTGAAAAAAACACATTTCTTCATATATTTTTGGAAATTTTGCTAAAATTTAGGGAGATCGTCCCTAAAACTCGCCAATATCTTGAATTTCATCAACTTGACGCAAAACCTGCATTCAGATGATCGAATGGTATTATATTCAGCTTTTAATTTATGGAAAAAGATTGAAAATTGATTGAACAAAAGGCAAGATATTTAAATTTTAGTAAATTTCATATTTTAAAAAGTTGTAAAACTCAATATTGAGCTAAAACTCGAAAACTGTTCTAAGGTCAGTTTCGAAATCAGCGCTAAACTGTGCTTCAAAAATATTGGTCATTGACAAAAGTTCACGACTTTCGTTTTTTTTTTGTAAACTAGTGTATTCTGTTGAAAAAAATTTGAAGAACCTACATTCATTTTCATAATCTGCTGGTTCAGACATAGCGCGTGGACGTATGTATATGCAATACATCATGGTGAACGATAAATTGAAAGGGCTTAATTGTAAAAGCTCCAACTTGTAGCAGCATATTATGTCAAATCAGTAAGCTTGGAATGAGAATGAAAACATATTTATCAGCTGTTTTATATATGGCTCTGCAGTTGTGTTTGGAAGCAGGAAAAGGCAAGTAGAAACTCTGTTCAAATTTTGTCGTCTATCAGATTCTGTAAATTAAGGGACGACAAATTTTATAACAAGTTTTTTTTTATTCTGATTAGAAATTTTCACAGAAGCCTTGGAAAGCCGATGTTGAAACTGTTTCAAATTAGTTAAACTGACAATAAGGTGGTTTAAAAATTAGAAATGGATTCGATGGCAATGAAAGAAGAAACTGATGTTGCTAAGGACACGCATCGAATTTGTAGACTGTGTTTGAATATAGATTCTCTGGAGGATGTATTCAAGGAAGAAGGCCTGCATCAATGGATATCGGAGTATCTTTCAATCACGGTAAAAGCTAGGATAATAATTTATTCTTAATATAATACGAATTCTTTTATTTTCTAGATATCATCTGAGGATTCTTTGAGCCACGCTGTTTGTGCTGTTTGTCGTGTACGGTTAACCGAATTTCATCAGTTTCACATGCACTGCCACGAAGTGCAAGATGAGCTACAATCTCGGAATCAAAACGAAGTTTTCAGTCGAATGGAGGCTAATAGGGATCTTTCGACATTCAAGTAAGTACTCGATGGGATCAAAAATCGTAGTTCAATATGTAACTGAGTGCCACGGATGGACATTCAACAGTATAGATCTTCTAATGGCGAAACCAGTGCACTGCAGTGACATATTTACAGAATGTTCAATGATAATTTGTTCTGGTTAAAGATCTGAAGGTCACACTCTTCGGAACTCATGGATGATCTTGGGCTTCCATCGAGTTCAAACCTTCATAAACTTTGTGGGTTCATGTCATATTCATTGAATATTTATGTAATGATAACTTTTTATGCCCAGATCAAAAGATCTAGGAAGGAGTTTTTGATTAATTTTGGGCGTTCGTTAAGGCAAAGATTCCGTCACATCGGAAATACTATCGAAATACTAAATAATAAAAATAGTCTTATTATCGTTAAAAATAATACAAATCACCCGGTTATTCCAATACAATCCGTGTTTAAAATCAGTGCAAAAAACAATCGAGTGTATAAAATCATATTTTGATTTGTCAAGGAACTGTGTTTAAAAAAAATGGAAAACAGTGAAATAAAACATTGAATATTTCTGGCATTCGATATGAATAGGTCGAATTTGCATAGGAATCGCAGCGAACTTTCGACCTATTCAAATCGAAAGCCAGATTTAATATTTGCCTAATGCTTATCTTGTCTTATCTTCGATTTTTCAGCTCTCATTTGAAACTGCAAATGGCGCCCCACCATAACTGTGACCCTCAATATACACCGATTTCGAAAAATTCAACCAAGACTTTTGTCCCAAATCCTACAGTGAATGAGCCAATGACTGATTTAGAGGACATGATAGATATAGGAGACGTAAAAATTGAACCCCGTTCCGATGATGATGTGGGAATTTCAGATGAATTGATAGATCAGTCGTCTAAACTGTCGAGTGAATTTGATAACGATAACACCAAAGATTCGAAAGAAACGCCGAAGGCAAGACGGGACAAAACTGTCCCGTGCAATATATGCCATAAGAAATACAGAAACAAACTGCTTCTTTGGTCTCACAACCGAACAGCTCATGGACCGAAAAATTATAAATGCAAAATTTGCGGAAATCAATTTGCCCATCGGTAAGTAAAGAATGCAACATAACTCTTAACACTACCGAATCGAACGAATCATTAACATCTCTTGAGCGTCTACTGATATGTAATAACATTTTTGTTACAGACCCGATTTGGACAGACATAATCGCACCAAGAGACATTTGGCCAAATTGCAAAAACATGTAGAAGAACAAGAATTAAACAAGAATGACAGTCCGTTGAAAGAGACCAAAGGAGCAGAATACTCTTGTCCAACCTGTAACAAAAAGTTCAACCGACAATGTCAGTTTAAATCTCACGTGAAAAGTCACGATACCGAAATTGAAGACAAGCAATCAAGTGACGTGGAGGAAACAGAGTCTGAAGACATGGATTCGGATAACAACACGCCTAAATCTAGCACTGAAAAACCATCAGAACCCAAAGAAAATAAAGTTTACAAACCATGGAAATGTAACGAATGTCGTAATTCATACTCTGACGAAGCGCAGTTGAGACGTCACAAAATATTTCATAAACCGAAGAAACGAAAGTGTCCAATATGCGAGAAACCATTTCGCCATTTGTAAGCGCTGGTCAAGATCTTCTCCAAATTAAGTTATAGGAATAAGTTCAATCTTTTACAGATCCACAATGGAAAAGCACATTCCGACCCATAACGCGGCTCGCAAATGGCCCAGAACCCCAACAGCAGCGGCAGAAGAAAAGAAGGAAGAAAGACCACACAAGTGCGACATCTGTCAAAAAACGTTCAAGGCGATGAGTGCCATTTACTGTCATAAAATACAAGTGCATGGTCCAAAAGTTCATGGTTGTCACATTTGTGACTTCAAATTCTCAACGCGGTAAGAAAATAGTTCAGCTCACGTGATGGTCGATAACTGCAACCTGCAACGTCATTAAGACGTCAAGATGCGGCACATGACCTTTAGAATTGACCAGTAACTCATTAAATTTCAATCGGTGTAGGTATCCGATTGCCATTTGCTGGTTGCGACGTCGGACTTGCAGTTATCGAACGTGTACTTCTGCGGTGTACTGTTAATAGATATTCTAAAACCTACAATTCTGATTTCAGGAAAAATCTGGTACGGCATATACAGAGGCATTACCGTTCAAATGCTGAAATGTATTAAATATTGTAAATTCAGAACAATAAACTATAAAAATTGTAAAAATAAATGCTAAGCAGTAAAATAAAAAAAAAACATACGAATATTAAATAATAGGCATGCACGAAAACGTATCATACATTTGGCTTTCTCAAATCTAACTTCCTTCATTTAAAGTTCGATCGCCATGTTTACACGCAAAAACGGCTACGCTCAAAAATGTATGCGGCCTGCACATTTTTAGTCTTAGATTTTTAGTAAACATCCATGCCGCACATAGAAGGTGTTGCATACGCACATTTTTTAAATCAGCTCGTGCACTCACATGAGCATGTATTTTGCAATAATTTCGATATGGCAATCTCACTGGGTTTATAAACCACCTTCAAATACCGAAAAATATTGATATTTTGCAAAAATGTGAGCGTACGAGCAATTTTTAAAAATGTGTGTATGTAACACATTCTCTGTGCGGCATGGATGTTTACTAAAAATGAGTACTTTTAAATTAGAGAGTAGTTGAACTCTGTTGAACTAATGGAATGTTTCATATGGCGAAGCCACCCTTCAATCAGTAACGTGCGTAGATCACTTTAAAATGGTATCTTCCAAATCTTTCACAAGAACTATAGATTTGGAATAACTCTCGGATCGGAGCGATATGCGGAAGTTTTACACAATGGAGCGAGACACAGACATATCGACCAGTGCCCGCCGTGTGGCGAATTGGTCGATATGCATTTAGCGAAATGGCATCGACGAAAAACGCTCTAGCTGCATGAAGGCTGTGCACCAGCAAACACCGGGGACAGTCCCAGGAAAACTAGCGAGGAATGAAAACACGCCGATCTCAGCGACCAAAAGCACAGATCCTTGCTGCGAGATGAAAGAGAACTGCGAGAAGTGGGTTGGCTAGGTCTCCGTTAAGGAGAAGTGAAGAGGTAAAAGCAGGAAGGTGTGCCCGCGATTCATTCCCCGGTTATCCTGCCGAGGGAGATAGTGGACGGAACGTGGTTGATGAGGTCCAACAACAAAAATACGAGACGCAAAATGATCTACTTTGCGTCCACGATGTCGAACATAAGCAAGGCCCTTAAAACGGCCTCCTGATGCGACTTCGGAAGACTCTGGACGATGCCAAGCAAGATCACGAGAGACTTGTGAAAACTGCATCAGCGGCAGAACCGGCGAAAGCAAAGGTTACAAAATCTACCCATTCGGAGGCCTTCGCTTTCGCAGCAAGCCCAAAAGGTTGCGACTGCTTTTGAAAAGCACTCACAGAAGCGGGTGAGCCAGCCTTCAGGTGAGGAGCTGGTGGTGCCCGCATGGCTAGGTGGATACTAACGCCGAAGGTCGGCAGTAATGCTGGCAAGTCACACCTCAGCCGGGCGTCCCGGAAAGCTGAGAATGGTGGGCCTGAAAAAGCTGGCCCGTTCCAGATGGAAGTAAAACAGGGGTTTGCGACCGTTGTTAGGCCCTCAGGCCTCAGCAGCCCCAGAGTAGGGCGAACTAAGGGGAGGACCCCCCTTGGACGACTGTTGAGCGGAAAAGGAAGAAAAAAAAACCGCTAGATGAGCAGGAGCGTAGGGACATCAAACCAAGAAGACGTGGGAGGACAGATGCCAAATGCGAGAAAGGCGACGCGCTCGTCATCAAGACAGAAATTTTTAAGTACTCGGACGTCTGAAGTCGATGCGAAGCGAATCCAAGCTAATGATCTGGGAGCCGATGTGCGCAGTATTAGACGTACTCGTACGGGTGAAATGAGCTCAAGCGGACTATGCGGCGGATGCAGCGAGCACGATCTGAGGAAGAGCGAAAGGAACAACGGGTGGTGTTTGCCGCTGCTAAAGCCGCGATAGGATTCGGATAATGACCGATAACTCGCTAGTTATAACAATCGCGTCTTTATTAGTCGAATAACATTTAAAGAGTGAACAATGAATGTATGAGCAGAGTTGTGCAGTTTCAGGATGGTCAATGTCGAATGACACTCGCTCTAACCATCACTTCATACGACAAACGCAGTCCATCAAAACATAATCGATTCACGCAAAAGCCATTCAAGCCAACCCTCGTTCAATGCAGAGTCAACCACATCCAACAGCAGCGATCGTCTCTTGTTTTCGAACCACACGATGAAACGCCGAAGCGAGTTTTTGTTCTACGCTTTGCATTCTATTCATAGGGCGTGCTATGTTTGTGTTTTCTGCGCCATGCAATACTACTTAACAAATTGACCCTCATCCTGGCATTTTCAGGCGAGAGTCACCCAGCAGTGAGTGACATAGCTCTGCGTCGGAACGACGGTTAAGAAGCGTTCGGCTACTCAAGAGATTTGCAGAGAAAGAGCGTGGCGGCGGCAGCCACCGTATCAATGCGTTCGTCTCGAATGTGTTCGATAGCAACATAGAGACGGTCGGCTGTAGCGTTGATGGAGGAAGAAGGGCAATGTTGATGTTGCGGCTTTTTTGTGTTATGATGGTGATAATGCACAAGACTGTGTATGAGTGTCGAGTCTTTGGAGAGATCTCTGATAGAAACTGTGGAGAGTACAAACGGTATCACCTGAATCATACATTATTAGAGAGACACTCTGCGAAAGGCAATGGCCAACGCACAGGCTCTCTGCCGACGACGGCTACAGAGAGACCCAGTGGCAGATTATACAAAGAAAGGGGCAAGGTAAGGCAGACAAATGCAGGCGGAAGCGTCAAGAAGAAGGGTGGAGCGATTGTGGTGAAAACCAGTTAAGAAGGCGCTGGAACTTAAGAACTGCAGTGATGACGATCAAAAACGATCAAAACGATCAATTCTGACTATACATGTCAATGGTTGCTCCTCCGTGATTGATCTGAACTGGTACCAATTGCACTGAGATCCAACTGAATAAGGGGCTGGGACATTTCACTTATTCTCAAAGTGCAATTTTAGCAGCTCATGCATATTTGATCAATAACGGCGCCGGCCAAGTCCTTATAGTCAGCTGGGAAGGGAAAGGGATGTTAAAGTGTACTGGTTGTTGCTACTAGAAACCGAGAGCACTCTGCGTCCCCACAACCCGCACGGACTGGGGTATTTGTTAGACGGAAAGGATGGGAGATCTGGGAGTCACCGTTGGGTTGGTGATGCGATCCATGGATAGGGGTTATTTATAGTGTTCGTGATAGATTGTGTGGTGAATAAGGTGAATTTATAGGTCAAGCGGCACAGCACGCTTTGGTTGCATAACTTATAGGCGTTATATATACACTGTGCTGTGAGTAGAAGTTGGAAGGGAGGGAAACGACTTTTTTTTCAATTCGTTTCTGGTTCTAGCGATGGCTATGAACATATGAATATACATGAGTTATATATGTAGAGAAGAGAGAGCGAGAGAAAGTGGATAGAAAGATACAAAGTAGGATGAAAAGGACGGGCCAGGGATTGAACCCATGACCTTCTGCATATGAATCAGAAGCGGTAGCCACTAGACCACCAAGCCCGTCCGGAACTTAAGAACTGCAGTGATGACGTACAAAAAGTCAGGTGCAGTCGTTCTGGAGAATTGATCTTCGAGCTGAAAAAGGATTCAAAGCACAAGACCTGTTGAGAATAGAAGTTGTGCATCCTACTCTTACCTATTCGTCAACAAATGGGTAAGAGCAGAATGCAGTAACTTCAATAATGTTCTACCTACTTCATTGAACAGGACTAATCAGGCCAAACATTTCAATAGGTCCTATCTGCATTTGAGAGGCTCTCTTTGTTCACTTTCTCTTTCAATCATTGCAATGTAATGGTACACTTTTCAACTATTTTTGTAGTACAAATCAAAAGATGATTGTTTTGATCATCGTACAATGCAACGAGACAATCATAAAACAAATAAACAGCTGAGATATTAACGAAAGAGAGAGAAACCAAAGAGAGCCTCTCTTCTGCAGATAGGACCTTTATACATGTTTGGCCTGTAATGTCTTGGAGAATAGATGCAGAGTGAGGAAAGTGTGAATATTTCCAAAGAGCTGAAGTGTTGGGTAGAACCTTTCGATAAGGAGGTGATCGCGGAACTCGAGGAAAACACAGTCGTGGCACGTCCGTCGTCCAGTCTACTGGTTGAGTGAAACGATTAGCGAACTCGGGTAGAACTGTCCACGAGCTCGGAAAAGGATAGAAAGGGTTCATACTGACGAAAGGGAAGTGCGCAGCGCCGTGTGTAGGGCGGCAAGAGTAGCTATCAAGGTAGGAATCCGGCTCAGCAAGGAAGCATTATTGCAGGAGCACTGACGTAACGCGGATGCAAATCAGAGCACCCGAGAGGTGCCCTGAAAAGCTGAATATAGGGACTTTTTCCGAAGTACGAGCAAACGGTTTGACCTCTTACACCATATAAGAAGGTTACAATTAATATAGAACAAGCCCGAACATTCAATCAGAAACTAATATTGGTAACGAAAAGCATTAAAGCCAATAAAGTGCCAGGACTAGACAGCATTTTCAACTTGGTTTTGAAAACAGCAATCCAACAAAACTCGGATAGGTTTCGAACCACATTGCAGAAGTGTATAGATGAAGGAAACTTTCGCGATCAATGGAGGAAGTAGCCCGGAGGAAGAAAACACGGAGAAGTCAACTTGTTGACACAGTGAATGTCGTGTCCTGAACCACTGTGTGTGCTAAGTATTCTTATTAGAAAGTCTTATTAGATTAATATTTATGTTTTGTAGAACAGTTGAATTACGTTGTATGTATGTGTGTCGCTATTTCTATGTTGATGTAATATTGAGGATTTTTTCTACCTTAATGTATTGATATTTTTTCTACCGCTAGTACCCTGATGTTTACAAACAAAAGCTAGTGAGCCGCTTGAGTATTATTGTACACCGGCAATATTATTCAAATTATGACTTCCGGAGCCTTCAAAACTACAACGGAAGATATGAAAAATCTTCAAAAAACTTGTCGGCTTTGTCTGAGCGAAGAATCTCTGTGTGACGTGTTCGAATCACAGGATCTGCACCAATGGATATTAAATTATCTATCAATATCGGTAAAGTGTCGAGATGGTGTCGTCGGAGTATTTATATCGTAAACCACTAATCATTAATTTCCAGATAACCGCTGAAGACCGGATGAGCCAAGCCGTTTGCGCGATCTGCCGAATACGGCTGAACGAATTTCATCAGTTCTGGGAGCGCTGCCAGGAAGTACAGGACGTACTGCATTCCATGATCCGAAATGAAACCAAAAACGTTGATAGTGAAATAGCTGAGCATGTGGAGAGTGAGCTATCGATTGGTTCAAGTGATATGGTTGATATAGAGGAAATGAAAATTGAAACCGAACCATTGCCAGTAGAATCGTCTACAGTATTGTATGAAGTTGATCAGAACCAATTTATCGAAGGAAAAGATGCCGTTTCGCAGAAAAAACTATTTAACTGCAATGTGTGCAATAAGGCGTTCAATGCCAAGCATACTTTGAGGCATCACCAAAGGATGACACATGGACCGAAAACGCACGAGTGTCATTATTGCAATGTTAGATTCGCTTTCAGGTATGGTATTGTATATTTCTTCAATGTAGGATGCAGATGAACAATGGAAAACTATTGCAGAAGTAATCTAGAGCAGCATTTAAGATCTAAACTGCATATGCAGAAGGTAAAAGACCATTCAACCAAGATGACCGAAAAAACTGGAGATGGCACAGTTATAGAGTGCAACATATGCTTCAAAAAGTTCGCCGATACAACGCGATTACACTTCCACAAAAGGGGCCATCGAGAGCGCCATAATACAATAAAGAGCTACAAGTGTACTATCTGCCAAACACAATTCAAAAATATGTAAGCGTTCAGAACAAATAAGTTGCAAAGAATAGTTACATAATAGGCTCTTTTTTACTTGCAGGAATGATTTTCAAAGGCATAGTATCAAGCATAGTGTGGTTAAACCACACGAATGTGATATATGCCGAAAAGTATTCAAACGGCGAGCTGCAGTATGGGTGCACAAAAGACGAGTTCACGGATCAAAAACTTTTGACTGTACTACTTGTGGATATAAGTTCAGCAATCGGTAAGCAATGTATGGTATACCCGAATAAATCTCCAACGTAGTCTGCCCATCCGTTCGTTAAGCTTTGAAATATTTCCACATTTTTCCGGCCATCTTTGGATTCTAACAGGGATTCTAACAACCTTGTCCTTAAACGTTAAGTCAAAAAAATGCAATAGCCTTAAAACAGACAGCTATTAAATAGTTAAGTTTAGTCTGTCAGAAACATGTGATTTTTTTTATTCTAGGTTTGATCACAGCCGCCATGTGCAGAGCGGTTACTGCGAGGGCGGGTTTGAACCTTTGTTACAACAGGTGCAACAGCAAAACAAGTCTGATATTGCAAACGGAGATACAGCTGCATCGGAAACGAAAAATGAAGATCCACAAAATGAAGAACACAAATCCAGCACAATGTCTATCAAGTGTGCCAAATGCGATAAGGTCTATTCGAACCAGAAAGGCCTATGGGTGCACTACAAGTTTGCCCATACGGAAAGAATTAAGTGCCCGTTGTGCGTCGCATCGTTTGTATTTGAGTAAGACATGAAATAAAAAAGTATTATTCCAAAATTATTCATTTTATTTTCTTTTTTCAGGAAACGATATCTTGCGCATAAGGAAAAATATCATAGCTAGAAAGCTGCCAGCACTTGAAATAAGAACCGGAGAACAAGTTTTGTTTGTTATACGCAGAATCACGGAGTGATTTGCGGTAAAAGTACGTTTTGATCAGAACACGACACCAATAAATCATTATTTTATAAATGAATCGTCTTTTTGTTCATCATCAACAAAAGCCTTACACTGCTGTAACAAGTGTCAATTTAATGTCCAGTATTGATGCGATTTGTCGTGTGTAGTATTCGTTAAGTACAGTCTGTTGAATAAAAGAAAACGTTTGTAGTTCGGTTAAGTGTAATTTCTCTAAAATCCCACGAACGCAGCAATGGATCATTGAAGCCGACTTTTCCGCTACTCACCGCATCAAAACAAAAGCGCCACCGTATATGGACGGTAACACAGAGACAGCAGTCGAGTTACGTCAAACACACAAGGCTACGGTGTCGCTATCTGTTCATTTTATAGCGGTCGTTTTAGTTATTTTAGTGATCAATTGCTATACTGCTCTGTATAAGGATGACGGTAAAGTTCTACTAGCCACCACCAGGCTGTACAGAACTGCACGAATAGGCGGCCATGGGGGTGGCGAAATGGGCGGCCATGATGAGGACGAACTTGGGCACTGACGACGGGTCAATGACCAAAGGTTCGGGGTCAACGATCTTCAAACGCCAAAGGACCTCGCAGTTTTTATTATACACACTTGAAAAAAATCACCGACTTCGGTAATTTTTTTACCGAAATCTCAACCGTTAAGTTTTTTACCGGAAAAATCGGTGACGTTTACCGAACTTCGTTAAATTTTGACAGATAAACGATAACATTTTACCGAAATTTGGTAATTTTTACAGGATTTCGGTAAAAAACTATTACCGATCGCTCAGCTGTTGAGATTTCGGTAAAAATTACCGAACGCGACTAGCTGTGTACACCACCATATAACGCAAGCTATTCCATAGGGTATTTATAAACAAAAGGATATTGCCAAACTAATAAAACAGGATGGGTTGAGTTGGGCTAGTCACGATACAGGAATTCCGGAAGAACGACAGGGTAAAATGACATCCAGTACAGAACCAGGGAGTGGCCAGAATGGCCTGACACCGTGGCCAGTGACTCCGTGACAGGCTGCGTACAAGACAATTGTTCGCAAATGAAGAGGACCCAAGAGCACTCAATGTCTAGGAGGATTGGGAGCGGCTAGCACAAGAGCGAATTCAGTGGAGAAGGATGCTTCATTCAGCGTAGTTTCAACGAAACGAATTCCTGCACACCAAGTATCCAAGTAAGACAATATTCAATATTATATAAAATTATTATAAATCGTGTATGATCAACTTCAATTACAGTAGACGTTCGGTCGGTTCAAACGGTTTAACTGCAATGCTTTTTAACTGCAAGTCCGGTAAGTGCAACAAATTTGCAGTTATCGCACCGCTATCCGTCAAAACGGTGCGCCAAGTTAGCCCAAATGAACGGGCGAATGAATTTTGCGTTCATTTGACGTCAATTGATGGCTTGTTGACACTGTCAGGTGTTGCAGTTATCGGATTTTCGTTCGCTAAGTGAAACGTAAACATGTTGCAGTTATCGAACGTCTACTGTATTTGAATCACCCAGGCATGGGAATGAGACTTTTTTCTGTTTACCGTTCATCGATACTGGCAGTAAAATAAAAACAAAACAACGGCAGCACCAATATTGTCGGGCCGCCACCAAACCGGACTTCGCACAATCAAGTCGCGACGCGACCCAACTCGCGACGTTTTTGAATCATGTTAAAAGTACAGTAGACGTTCGGTCGGTGCAAGCGGTTTAACTGCAATGCTTTTTAACTGCAAGTCCGGTAAGTGCAACAAATTTGCAGTTATCGCACCGCCAAACGTCAAAATCGTGCGCCATGTTAGCCCTAATGAACAGTCGAATGAATTTTTCGTTCATTTTACGTCAATTGATGGCTTGTTGACACTGTCAGGCGTTGCAGATATCGGATTTTCGTTCGCTAAGTGAAACGTAAACATGTTGCAGTTATCGAACGTCTACTGTAGTGCGCATCCTTCCCGTTGTTGTCAGCAACACAGCGCACTAGATGCGAAACAGATGCGACACTTGTGGTCGAAGGAAATGGGAATTTTTGATTGAATGTCTGTCCTGATTCCAACCGGATAGACAATACCATCAGACGCCGCGCCGACGGCAGTCGAGCAGACGCTTGACGGTTTTCGCTTCCCCACGAAAATTTTTATGAGCAGTCATGCTGAGGCGGGTGATTGCGAAAAATGTCAAATATTTTCAACTGCTAATAACTCACTTGTTTTAATAAATAACTTATTTCGAGTTGCACAAATAGCTAGAGCACACTCCTAGCCTTGTGATGCATGTAAAGAAGTTTGTCTAGAAGCGGTCAGAAACGCAGAAAAATGCGAAAATGGGAAAGACAGAAATTTCTGTCGTCGTTGTGCTCGAGTACTGGCGCTCTCGCACTTGGAAACCGTTTCGAGGAAGAAGGCTGCAGGAAAAAAAAAATGTTATGACATTTATTTTTCGAACAGTTTGAGTTTGGCTGGGCCTGTGATTTTCGTGTGGAAAAATGTCAAATGTACAGCCGGTAACCGTTTTTTCCAGTACATTTCTCATCCCTGGAATCACCTATTCAATAAACCTAGATTCAAGCAGCATGGTGATGCTGCATAGCTATGCGTTTACCGCCTCGGTTTTAAGCTTAGTCGGGTATTAGTTGAGTCGAAAATGCAAGAAACTGCATGGGAGTCAGTCGTAATATCACAGTCTGTGGTAATATTGTTGATACGAGGTAGGGTATGACAAAGTGTGCGTTTTCATGGTAGTGGTAGAGGCGACAAAGCTTCAACATGAGTTCATTTCAGTGTCTACCTGTTTACGTGCAGATGAACACAAACAGTCTCCGTACAACTAAATCCTGAAATTGTGTACTTAAAGTTAAAATCTAGTGGCCTGAAGACTTCAGTTTTACCTAAGCTGCTAATCAAAAGGTACAAAATTTATTAGGCCTGAGAGTTATGGATTTGCAAGCAATCAAAACTGAACCGGAAGAATTCAGAGAAAACCCCTATCCAGTTTGCCGCCTGTGTCTGAGCGAAGGAGCACTAGGCGATGTATTCGACGAACAAGGACTGGATCAACTGATACTGGATTTGCTTTCGATAACGGTTATGACCTCTAGAGTTAAAGTCTGTGGTTATCATCTTGAACTTGGCCCATATTTTTAGGTGTACCTCGAAGATCCCATTAGCCAATCTGTATGCGGCGCCTGCCATACACGAATAATTGAATTCCATCAATTCCGGACCCGTTGCCAGGAAGTGCAAACTGTGCTTCAATCTTGGCTGCAGTCTACGATTCATCAAGAAGCGACCCAACTAGAACAAGCAAAAAGAAATCAATCATCTGAAATAGGTAATGCTAAAACCAATCCATTACAATGTGAAGTATGTCAGAAGTTGTTTAAAACGAGGAAGGTATTGCTCTGCCATAAGAAAATTCATCAACCTAGGAAGCACATATGCAAAATGTGTAGCAAACCTTTCGGAAGGCGGTAAGGATACTATAAAAGTTGCATCAAAGTTACAAGTAAATGACATATCTTTAAATTGTAGTCAACAATTGTTAAGACATATGAACCTAGTTCACCCAAAGGAACCGGAAACGAACGATGATACAATATCAGAATCGCGTGGAAAAATCGTTGCAGTGATCGAATCCTTAGAACAAGAGCAGGTTACGCAAAATGATGCACTTGCTTCGGAAACGTCAGATGCAATAGATCAAGAAGGAGTGGCTCAAGACTGTTACGAAGACGTGGAAGAACAGTTTGAAGAATCACTACAGAGTACGAAAGGCGGAGATACGAGCAAGACCTTTTGCGAAGCAACTTCTAGTCATCTGGCCAATGGAAAAGGGATAAATACCGAGAAAAACGAACTGCAATGTGATATATGTTTCAAGACATTCAAGCTAGGGAAAACCATGAGGGCGCACAAGAAGAGTGCCCATGGAATAAATGCACTCGTTTGTCCGATTTGTGAACGACCGTTTGCACAACGGTAAAAATTAACTTGTATTAGTATTCAAAGTTTTTGTAAAAAAAAAACTGTTTTTGTTTCAGAAATTTACTGCAAAGACACATAGAGAGTCATCAGTCTGTGGAAGAACGCATGCAACGTGTGAAAAACAATGCAAGACCATTCAAGTGTGATGTATGCGAAAAGGCATTTGCACGCAAAGGAAGGCTCGGGGAACACCAGAAAAAAGTGCATGGACCAAGGAACCATGAGTGCCATATTTGCAGCTTTCGATTCACTATGCGGTAAGAATCACTCAAATTATCTTTTTCGAATACATCAATTTGTATCGTAAATTGCAGAGATGATCTTGAGAAGCACATCAAGAGGCACGCTCGAGACCGTGACAGCAAAGAAGACTTTCGATTGTTGCATCAGATGCAACCGAAAGATGCAAATGTTGAAGGCCAGCCGAAAAGCATAAAAATCGCGAAAGACTGTGAACAAAATTTCGCAGCCGACCGAGCACAGTGCGGAAAATGCCAGAAGACATTCACATCCCATAAATCTCTGTGGCTGCACTACAAATTTACGCATAAGCCGAAAAAGATGAACTGTTCTATTTGCAGTGCAGTTTTCATAACGAAGTATGAACCTCATTGTCCTAATACCTTTGGACAACAGTAGTAAAAGCCTGCGTTTATTTCAGCAAGCACCTCGAGAAGCATATCTTAAGAAACCACAAGCAACAAGATGGCACCCTTCAACCCCTGAAGTGTCCGGTGTGCAGCAAGGTGTTTCTAACAAAAGGTCAGCTAAACCGGCATGCAATGAATCACGGACCGCGAAAACACTGCTGCTCTGTTTGTAATAAAACATTCATAACACCGTAAGTCGAGTATACTTCCTCTTGTACAATTGCATAGTTAGAACTAATTCTGCTTCTTTACAGGCAGAAACTGGAATCACATATGAGATGTCATGTAGATTCGAAAGACGATAGTATTTCTCAGGTTATTAAGAAGGGATCCGTAAGCAAATACTTATCAGTCTCTGAAAGGTAGCAAAATGTCTAAATAATACTCGCAATAGTCCATGGAAAATGCAATATTATCTTTTAAATTTCAGTGAACTTGTGGAATACAGCTCTGAATGTCAGTCAGATCTCAAAGAGCCCATCAGTCTATTCGAAGCAGAAGAGTTCAAAATTGAGCCAGAATAGGTTGCACAACTGATAAAGACTGAAAATTTTAAAGAAACAACAGCGATTCGAAACAACTAATGCAAATAAAAGAGGCTTTAAACCATTAGAAATACGATGGAGAAACCTTAAACCTCATTGAAAAATGTCTATTAGTTCTTTGTCGTGAGCGTATTTTATATTTAACTGACGGATGGCATTGCTAACCTACATTGGTGTCTCCATCAGCTTCCCTCCTCAATCATTGTTGGTGGCTCCATTACCGTCATCAACTATGCTAATCCTGTAATTACCATCTAACAAATTCTTATAATGGTTCTTCCCACCTTCTTCCATTGTATTGTTTTATCTAACACCACATTGCTTTTTATGATCCTTACACATGGTATGCACTGGCACAGGCTTGTGCTGCGCCCTACTGACAGTTGCATAAAACCTCCCCATGTCGTTTCTCTCCATGTATTCATGCACTTCAGTAATCATACTCGTTCCGATACATTTTTGGCACTAAAGCGGGAACATTTCTAAATATAATCATCACCGACTTATTCACCGATGAACTGAATTCACTCGGTCCGAGAATTTTGGTTTTGATACAAAGTTCTATTCTGATTGGAAGCGATCCCGCTCTAGTGTCAATGTTCTCGGATCAAGTGAATTCGGTGGATAAATCCAGGAAAAGAAAAAGTGGTTTTGACATTTGGTTCATCCAAGAGCTTCAACATGAGTTTATTCCAGTGTCTACCTAAAGCTAAAACCAGTTTGCCAAGCGGTGTAACATGACGTGCAGATGAACACTAATAGCCATCGTTTACCTAGTCCTGAAATTGTATAAACAAAGTTAAAATCTATTGGCCTGAAGTGTTAACTAAACTATTTATCGGTTGGTATACAATTGTCCAAGATTTAAAATCATGGATTCGCAAGCAATCAAAACTGAACCGGAAGAGTTCAGAAAGAACCCCTATCCAGTTTGCCGCCTTTGTCTGAGCGAAGGAGAACTTGCCGATGTATTCGATGAAGAAGGACTGGATCAATTGATGTTGGATTTACTTTCGGTAACGGTAATGACCTCTGGAGGTAAATTCTGCGACCATAGTCTTGATCTTGGCCCATACTTTTAGGTATACCTCGACGATCCCATTAGCCAATCTGTATGCATCGTCTGTCATACACGATTAATTGAATTCCATCAGTTCCGGATCCGTTGCCAGGAAGTGCAAACTGTGCTTCAATCCTGGCTACAGTCTACGATTCAGCAAGAGACGATCAATCTTGAACAAGCAAAAAGAAATCAATCATCTGAAATAAGCAATGCTGAAACCAATCCTCTACAATGTGAAGTATGTCAGAAGCTGTTCAAAACGAGAAAGGTATTGGTCTGCCATAAGAAAATTCATCAACCTAGGAAGCACATATGCAAAATGTGTAGCAAACCTTTCGGAAGGCGGTAAGGTTACAAAGTTACAACAATGTTACAAGTAAGTGACAAGTCGTAATAATCTTTTAATTATAGTCAACAGTTGTTAAGACATATGAAGCTAGTTCATTCGAAGGAACCGGAAACGACCGATGATACAATATTAGAGCCGCGTGGAGAAATCGTTGCAGTGATCGAATCCTCAGAACAGAAGCAGGATACGCAAAATGATGCACTTGCTCCGAAAACTTCAGTGAAGCTAGATTCAGATGCAACACATCAAGAAGGAGTGATTCAACAGTGTAATGAAGACGCAGAAGCTCGAAATTCGGAATCACTACTGGATACAAATGGCGGAGTTACGAGCGAGATTGATTACGAAGCAACTTCTTCCAGTCATGTGGCCGATGGAAAAGAGATAAACATCGTGAGGAACGAACTGCAATGTGATATATGCTCAAAGACCTTCAAGCTAGGGAAAACCATGAGGTGGCATAGGAAGAAAACCCATGGAATGAAGGAGTTTATTTGTCCGATTTGTGAACGCCCGTTTGCACTACAGTAAATATTTGCTTATTTAGTTTTGGAATTGTTATCAGAAAAAAGCCCTTTTTGTTTCAGGAATTCACTGCAAAGGCATATACTGACTCATCAGTCTGTTGAAGAACGCAAGCGACCTATCCCAGCTGTAAAAAATATGGCAAGACCATTCAAGTGTGATACATGCGAGAAGACATTCATAAGCAAAGGAAGGCTCTGGGGACACCAGAGAAAAGCGCATGGACCAAAGAATCATGAGTGCCACATTTGCAGCTTTCGATTCACTATGCGGTGAGAACTGCTCGAACTATTTCTTTTTCGAATGCTTTAATTTATATTGGGTTTTATTTTGCAGTAAAAAACTTGAAGAGCACATTAAGAGGCATTCTCGAGACCGTGACAGTAAGGAAGACTATCGTTCGTTGCATCAGATGCAACCGACTGAAGCTTTTTCAACCGTTAATGCACATCTTGAAGGCGAGCCGAAAAGTATAAAAATCGAGAACGAAGACGAACCAAATACCGCATCCTACCGAACGCCTGAAACTTCAATACTAAAGTGTGAAAAATGCCAGAAAACATACACATCCCAGCAATCTCTATGGCTCCACTACAAATTTGCCCACAAACCAAAAAAGTTGAAATGCTCTATTTGCAGTGGAGTTTTCGTATTGAAGTGAGAACCCTATTACCCTCATATTTTTGAACAGCATTGAAGGCCTGTTTATATATTTCAGAAAACGGCTGGAAAAGCATATCTTAACAAATCATAAACAAGAAGATGGCACCCTCCAGTCCCTGAACTGTTCGGTTTGTAGTAAAGTGTTCTCAACAAAAGGTCAGCTGAACCGTCATGTACTGATTCATGGACTGCGAAAACACTGTTGCTCGGTTTGCAACAAAACATTCACAAAACCGTAAGTTAAGTGCATTACACGACTGCATAGCTAGAACTTATTCTGTTACTTTACAGGCAGAGTTTGGAATCACATATGAGACGTCATACAGATTCGAAAGACGATAGCATTTCTCAGGATATTCAGAAGAGATCACAACCCTCTGAGAGGTAGGCGAATGTTTAGAACTCATCAAACTATAAATAATTCAATTCGACCTTGTTTATTTCAGTCAACTTGCGGAAAACAGCTCCGAATGCCAGACAAGTCTCGAAGAGGGCATCAGTCTTTTTGAAGCAGAAGAATTCAAAATTGAGCCAGAATAGGTTACACAACTCACAACTGATAAAGATTGATAAATTTAAAGAAGTCAACAGTGACTTAAAATAGCAAATGCTAATAAAGAAAATTCAAAACCTTTCGAATCTGCTTTGGTTAAACCTTTTTAATGAATATCAGTCCATTGCACATTGGGCCAGGAGAGTGTCATTTTGGTAAAAAATCAATAACTTTTTTTCGAGACGAGATATCAATGGGGTGTCTTCGGCAACTTTTTTATGCAGTTTAAGCTGCATCTTATGTAGGGGTCGTCCATATTTTAAATTCATTTTTGCGAAATTTACGACACAAAACTTTTTTCTGGTGCATTTTTTGAGGTCAAAATAATCTACAAAAATGTGGCCCAAAGTATACCAAAAAACTTTGCTGAACAAACTTATATTAATTTTTTTCATTTTCATTGAGTTTGGAAGCGGTTTTCATGGCAGACCCCTAAAAACTAGTTTTTGGCCCATAACTTTTTTGTGTGCGATTTTCAAAGCCTACTATGTTCTAGACAAATGTTCATGGGATGATTTTGCAACTTTTTCTCGAAGACGACCATAAGCTATTTCGTCACTACTAAGAGTTATGCACTTTTTTAGCATGAAAATGTGCTATTTTGTGATGCGTGTATCTCAAAATGGCGCAAACATTTTTCAAATCTGTAAAGGTGACACAATTCTACTAGTATTCAACTACATTTTAATGGGTTAAAACATTGGGGATAATCTAATTTACCCATAATAAGATGCACTTGAAAACTGTGATTTATTGATATTTGCAAGTGAAATTTCCTTGTCACCATGTAAGGCAACATTGCATGGCATGCTTTGATGACATTTAGGGGGCCGATACTATTAAGCACATTGCAACAACATGAAAATGCTTCATTATGGAGTTCAAAAGTCAATTTTACTTCATTATTCACAAATTACAGGAGTGAGGAACCTTAAAATCATTATGGTGAAGGTCCACTGCGTCCCCCATTTTAATTGTTGGAGTATGGAGTTGGAGTATGGAGTTTCGTCAAACTTAAATACTTGAACTTATTTTAGGTATTGATGCTCTGCAAATCGCTGCGTTCAATCTATGTCAAATCGTTCTTCTCTGGGCCCGGGCCAATCGCTCAGTTCCTCTGGACGTTTAGTGCTTTTCGGTACTCATCCTCAACTGCAAACATTGCGCGGCCTAGCACGGAGCCGACGGCATCTCTCTAGTTCTCTACTTAATATTACTTTCGTCTGCTATTTTTCCGACATCCGTGTAACTTGAACAGCCCAATGCAGTCTGCCGTAGACTAGAGAGTTTATAAATTAACGCATATTCTACTCTACAAATGCGGCCATTTTCTCCCAAACGGTTTGAATCGTGATCAAAACAGGGCGGCCCATAAGCCGTACATTATGTGTAGATGTCTCTTTTTTTTTCCTGTTTGGGTTTGTCACTGCGACCAGTTTTTAGATCTATTGTGACATTACCCGTATCCTTAGTGTAGTGCATGTGACATTACTCAATTGCCATTGAGAGACAATAACGTATCGATTTTGATACAGTTTCTGTTTTGTTTGTAGATGTCGAAGCTCCGACCATTTTCACAAGAGAATGTTTGCTAAGCGTGTTCTACTCCATATGGTATCAGAAATGACAGGAAGCATGATTAACAGATTATTGATTCACAATTCAATTGGAAAGACATGAAGTTTTTACGCCTTTTTGAGGGAGCCCAATTGAATGTTTCTGGTTCGTTCAAGGAGGCTTTTCTCCATCATAATTCATTAAGAAAAGATGTCAGATGATGCAAATAAATAAATAATAATAATGAATAATGATCCATCAAATACAGAAATGCTACTCTAACATTCCTTAGCTCGTTACCTTTGACAGATATAATACTTGACGGTAAAGAGGAACACGGCGCATGAATCAAGATTTTTTTTATAGGTATGTATCAAACGGTTGGCATTGTTAAATTAATAAAATAAGGCAGACTGTGTTGGGCTGGTCACATCACATGGGCGTCGGAAGAACGACAAGTGATGGTAAAATTCAGTAGAAAAGTCCAAGTATGTAAGTTTGACGAAACTCCAAACTCCAGATTCATTATTGAGAAAACGTGAGACAAAATCCAACAATTAAAATGGGTGACGCAATGGACCTTCACCATGATGATTTTAAGGTTCCTCACTTCTGTTATTTGTGAATATTGAAGTAAAATTTATTTTTGAACTCCATAATGAAGCATTTTCATGTTTTTGCAATGTGCTTAATAGTATCGGCCCCATAAATGTCATCAAAGCATGCCATGCAATGTTGCCTTACATGGTGACAAAGAAATTTCACTTGCAAATATCAATAAATCACAGTTTTCAAGTGCATCTTATTATGGGTAAATTAGATTATCCCCAATGTTTTAACCCGTTAAAATGTAGTTGAATACTAGTAGAATTGTGTCACCTTTACAGATTTGAAAAATGTTTGCGCCATTTTGAGATACACGCATCACAAAATAGCACATTTTCAAGCTAAAAAAGTGCATAACTCTTAGTAGTGACAAAATAGCTTATGGTCGTCTTCGAGAAAAAGTTGCAAAATCATTCCATGAACATTTATCTAGAACATAGTAGGCTTTGAAAATCGCACACAAAAAAGTTATGGGCCAAAAACTAGTTTTCAGGGGTCGGCCATGAAAACCGCTTCCAAACTCAATGAAAATGAAAAAATTAAATATAAGTTTGTTCAGCAAAGTTTTTTGGTATACTTTGGGCCATATTTTTGTAGATTATTTTGACCTCAAAAAATGCACTAGAAAAAGTTTTATGTCGTAAATTTCGCAAAAATGAATTTAAAATATGGACGACCCCTACATAAGATGCAGCTTTAACTGCATAAAAAAGTTGTCGAAGACACCCCATTGATATCTCGTCTCGAAAAAAAGTTATTGATTTTTTACCAAAATGACACTCTCCTGGACCAATGTGCATTGTCGCGAGCGCATTGCTCGTATTCCTGTTTGATCAACAGTTATTACTGTGTGTATTATTGACGTATTACTAGCGGATGGCTCCGCTAACCCGCATTGGTGGCTCAATCAGCTTCCCTCCTCAATTAGTGTATGTGGATCCACTGTTTCACCGTCATCAACTATGCTGTTCCTGAGTATACCCTTGCTGTTATCATTCAACAGTCCTCAAAATGTTTATTCTAACCATATTCTTCCATTCGATTTGTCTATCACCACCTTCCCTTTTATGATCATTGTCATGGTATGTACTGGCGTAATCTTGTGTCGCGCACCATTAACAGTTGCATAAATCCTCCACATGTCGTTCCGATCCTGCACTATAGCAATCATACAGTCTTCACGTTTCCGTTTCTTGCTGCGATCGATGTTCCTCTTCTAATATTGGAACGCAGTTATGTGGAGCAATCACTCTTTTTGAATAACGGCTACAAAATGCTCTCGCAGATCATCTTCCATTGTCTGTCATCTAACCCGGATGAGTTCGTGGAGTGTTATCAAGCCGGCTACATATCCCGCAACGTGGGTTGATCACCTTAGAATGGTGCGTTGCAGCGTAAGATCTACCACCACATCAAATTTCGATCCTGTTACATACTTTCCTGCCTAAAGTGGTGAGAAGTTATTCCAAGATAGAGATTTGATGTCCTTTTTTGATGTATTGTTGTATGTGTTTTGTTTTTGTATTTCAACATTTGCTGTTAATTAACATTTTATTCCAGGTAAATTCAGGTGAATTTTGTGCGTATTATCATAATATATTACATTTCAGACAAATATATCTCTGTCGGTCATATCGTGAACCACTTACTCACACAACAGCCACGTACATGTACAATATACACATCTCATCATATATTAGGAAAGAGAGGGACCCTATTGAAACGATTTGGACAGGAGGCTGATGGGACAACCTCCTCTTTGATGCGGGTTTCGTGCATGTGTCTCTGCTTGCGGGTCCGTTTTTGGCCCTTCATACAGGAAATGACTGATTACTAACAACAGCACTATCTTGATCATATTGCTTTTCAGATTATTCTAGCGCTATCTAGTTATCAAGCCGGCTACATCAAAGACCGGTCGACAACGGAATTCTGGTCAATTTCCACCGTACGGCATATCTACCAAAAATGCCATGAATATCACATCCACACCTGTTCATCGACTTCAAGGCCGTATACGACAGTATCGACTGCATAGAAATATGGAAAATCATGGACGAAAACGGCTTTCCTGGGACTGACCTAGACTGGACAAAGCAGCGATGGACGGCTATCCAGTTCATTCGGATCTTGGTGGGGACTGTGACCTTCCCAAGTTACATTTTTTGATCAAATGGACTAGACGAGGTTCTTAAAACCTCCATAAAACCAAAATAAAAGGTATTAGGATTTATGACGGTTCTGAACGCTTCTAAAAGTCTGATTGGCTTTAAAAATGTTAGTTGGGCTTACAGTGATCAAGGTGCCTGACTCTCATTCCTAGGCGCCATTCACAAATTAAGTAGCACTTAAGAGGAAGGGGAAGTATGGCCCAGCGTCCGTACAAAAAAATGGGATTTTCATACAAAAAAGCGTTACGGCACGCTATGTCCAAAGAGAAGTATTATGAAAATCGAATGTACCTCAAATGTTATTCCATAGGATCGTAGGTTTGGACCTCTAGTTTCAGAATCTGTGCGGTTTAAAATATTTCATCTTGGGTTTTTCGATTTTTTTCGATTTTTTTGATTTTTTGCCTATTTTTCCATACAAATGGCGAAAAAAGTCATTTTAAGGTTAATTTCATCCCATATAAAAATGTATGGAAAAAAACCCAAGATGGATTATTTTAAATCGCACATATTCTGAATCTAGAGGTCCAAAAATACGGTTCTAGCGAATAAACTTTGAGGTACATTCACTTTTCATAATACAGTAGACGTTCGGTCGGTGCAAACGGTTTAACTGCAATGCTTTTTAACTGCAAGTCCGGTAAGTGCAACAAATTTGCAGTTATCGCACCGCCACACGTCAAAGTCGTGCGCCATGTTAGCCCTGCCCCTAATGAACAGTCGAATGAATTTTTCGTTCATTTTACGTCAATTGATGGCTTGTTGACACTGTCAGGCGTTGCAGTTATCGGATTTTCGTTCGCTAAGTGAAACGTAAACATGTTGCAGTTATCGAACGTCTACTGTACTTCCCTTTGGACATAGCGTGTACGGAGGGGGGAATTGGATTCTAATTGAAAATTGCCTCGCTCTAGTGTCGAAATTCTCGGACCAAGTGAATTCGGTTCATTGGTTGATAACTCAATGATAACTACAAAGCTTCAGCATGCGTTCATTTAATGGTTCACCTAAAATCTATTTGACAAGCAGTGTAACATGATGGGCAGATGAACACAAATAGCCATCGTTTACCTAGTCTAAAATTGCATAAACAAAGTTAACATATGTGTTATCTAAATTATTAATTATTTGTCACATAGTTGTCCAAGACTTGACATCATGGATTTGCAAGCAATCAAAACTGAACCGGAAGAGTTCAGAAAGAACCCCTATCCAGTTTGCCGCCTATGTCTGAGCGAAGGAGAACTTGCCGATGTATTCGATGAAGAAGGACTGAATCAATTGGTGTTGGATTTGCTTTCGATAACGGTTATGACCTCTAGAGGTATTATACGATCATAATCTTGAAATTGGTCCATACTTTTAGGTGTACCTCGATGATCCCATTAGCCAATCTGTATGTGGTGTTTGCCGTATACGAATATTTGAATTCTATCAGTTCCGGACCCGTTGCCAGGAAGTGCAAACTGTGCTTCAATCCTGGCTACAATCTACGATTCAGCAAGAGGCGACCAATCTTGAACAAGTAAAAAGAAATCAATCATCTGAAATATGCAATGCTGAAACCAATCCACTGCAATGTGAAGTATGTCAGAAGTTGTTTAAAAAGAGGAAGCTGTTGATCTGCCATAGGAATATCCATCGGCCCAGGAAGCACACGTGCACAATTTGTAGCAAACTTTTCGCAAGACGGTAAGGTTACTACATATAAAAGTTACAACATTGTTACAAGTAACTGACATGTCGTAATTACCTTTTAATTGTAGTCAACAGTTGTTAAGACATATGACGTTAGTTCACCCAAAGGAACCTGGAACGACCGATAATACAATATTTGAATCGCGTGAAGAAATTGTTGCAGTAATCAATGTCTCAGAACAGAAGCAGCAAACGAAATATAACGCAGAAGCACAGAATGAGGAATCACTACAGGACACGAAAGGCGGAGTTACGAGCGAAATCTATTACGAACCAACCTCTTCCAGTCATGCGGCTGATGGAAAAGGGATGAATATCGAGAGAAACGAACTGCAATGTGATATATGTTTCAAGATGTTCAAGCTAAGGCAAACCATGAGGGCGCACAGGAAGAATATTCATGGAATAAAGAATCTCATTTGTCCGATTTGTGAACGACCATTCGCATTACGGTAAAGATGTACTTGTATTCCTTTCGCTAAATTTTTATCCAGAAAAAAAGTTTTTGTTTCAGATTCTCACTAGAAAGACATATATTGAGTCATCAGTCTGTTGAAGAACGCCAGCGATCTGCGCCAGACATTGCAAGATCGTTCAAGTGTGTTACATGCGACAAGACATTCAAAGGCAATTCAGGGCTCTTGCAACACCAGAAAAAAGTGCATGGACCAAGGTGCCATGAGTGTCATATTTGCAACTTTCGATTCACTATGCGGTAAGAATCACTCGAATTATCTCTTTCGAATACAAATTAAAGCATTGGGTTTTAATTTGCAGCAACAAACTTGAGCAGCACATCAAGGTGCATACTCGAGACCGCGACAGTAAGGAAGACTTTCGATTGTTTCAAACTCAACAGATGCAACCGAAAGAAGCTTTCTCAACCGTTAATGCAGATGTTGAAGGCGAGCCGAAAAGTATGAATATCGGGAATGAATACAAACAAAATACCGCATCCGACCCAGCTTCATTAATAGAGTGCGAAAAATGCCAGAAGACATTCAAAACACAGAAATCGCTGTGGTTACACTACAAATTTACACATAAGCCGAAAAAGTTTAAATGCTCTATTTGCAGTGAATTTTTCGCATCGAAGTAAGAACTACCCTAACACCTTTCAGACAACATATAAAAATCTGTTTTTATTCCAGCAAAAAGTTGGAGGAGCATATCCTAACAAAGCATAACCAAGAAGATAGCACTCTAAAATCCCAGAAATGTCCATTTTGTGATAAAGTGTTCCTATCAGTAGGTCAGCTGAACAGTCATGTACTGAATCATGGACCGCGAAAACACTGCTGCACGGTTTGCAGCAAAACATTCACAAAACTGTAAGAGAAGCGCATTTCATCTTGTACGACTGAATAGCTAGAACTGATTTTGTTCTTTTATAGGCGGAACTTGAAAAAACATATGAAGTGTCATGTAGACTCGAAGGACGATAATATTTCTCAGGAGACTCAGAATGCATACACTAGTGAATTCCCACAACCCTCTGAAAGGTAACAGAATGTATTTAACTCATCAATCCATAAAAAATCGACTTAACCTTCTTGATTTCAGTCAACTTGCGGAAAACAGCTCTGAATACCAGTCCAGCCTCAAAGAGGGCGACAGTCTTTTTGAAGCAGAAGAATTCAAAATCGAGCCAGAATAGGGTACACTGCCGATGAAGATTGGAAAATTCAAACAATGCAACAGTCGCTCGAAACGCCAATAAAGGAAATTCAAAACTGTGCGAAATACTTATTATTTTGTGTGCAACAGGGTGACCACACAAAATCAAAATTGAAATTCCCGCATTTTTCCCGCATTGATTTTGAAATTTCCCGACTTTTCTTTATATACAGTGTGTGGAAAAATTATCCGTGTAAAATGTTTTTGAAATATCTTCATTTCCAATCAAAATATTTTCAGAGCATTTTACAGTGATGGAAGGTACAATCATAAGCTTCATAAATTTTACAAATTGATTTCGAAATGTCCCTCATTTGCTTTCACACACGCCTTTCAACCACTTAGGAAACTTATCGACTATGTTCGATAGCTCTTCCAAAGAAATTGAGTCCTAGGCTCTGGTCAAGTATATTTTAAACGATTTCACGTACTTTGCCATGTAGCACAGGCCGTGGGCTCAAGAATAGGCCACACAGAATAGTTTATTAAATTGAGATCCGGAGAGTTTGAAAATCAGTGATCTTTTGTTGAATATCTCGGTAGAAGTGCGGCGCTCATCTTCAAAGGCTTCTTAGCTCCGTGCGATGGAGTCCAGTCGAACTGAAATGTTCAGCCGTTATCCCCGAAATATTCACGTGCTCATGGTGCTACAGTATCCTTCAGAAGGTGCATGTACGCTTAATTCAGCAACTGCCAATAGAAAATTACACTGAAAAAAACACGGATAATTTTTCCTCACCCTGTACCTGTGGAGCATGTAAAACATCCAAGAATCCAAGCTTCTAAGTGGATCTGTAAAACTTACTGAAATATTTACAATGTCATTGTGATGCTGTGACAATTTTACAATATTTTGGAGACGTTAACATCGAAAAAAAATTACATGTAACATATGCTTGAAATTTGCTTCCAATTCTGGATGTCTTGTAACGTAAACCTATACCTGAAAATATGTGTGTCGGAATTACCAAAAGATTTTTGAAAAATCTGTAAGAAATCCTTGATGAAGTTCCAATAAAAATTTAGTTGGCTAGCTGAAACACTCTTTGGTAAATTTTTTAAAGGAGGTTTTAATGCTTTCCCAGGAATTATGAAGGTATGAAGGACGGCATTATTGACGTAATTCTGCTTTGATTCCTATAGCCAAAATTATGGGAGTGTTTTCTGGTGAAATTCTTCCAGGAATTTGCTAACAAATTTCCTGAAAGAAGTTTATTGCAAAAATACCGAATAAATGTCTGTGAAAATTTCTCACATACTCTGCTAGTGGCAAATTAGGAAATCTATTCAAAAATTGAGTAATCAAATAATTATTAGGAAATTTAGATAAAAAAAATGCATAACTCAGATAAATTCCTGTAAAAAAATCCTGTTTAGTGGGAATCGATAATTTTCAAAAAAAGAAAATATGAGTTTTGCTATGAGAGCGATGAATTCCTTAATTTTTCTCAAAATTTGAAAATACCTGGGGATTGCCATAAAAGGTTTTCTATTCATAAACAATTTCTAGCTGAATTTGTAGAGAAATTATCAAACCCTGAAAAACAAAACTTTGACATTTCTGACGAAATTTGTAAGGCTCTTTTTAGATATTCCAGGAAAAAATCGATATTCTGGGCTTAATTTCTAATCCCATTTTAAAAGAACTCACTTAGAAACTCGTGAATATTTTCTTATGGAAACTATTGCGTAGAGTATACATCTTTTTCTTTTTTTTAAAGGATTTGTCTAGTTTTACTCTAATTTCTCTAGGATATGAAAATGAATTTACGATTTAAAATGAGATCTAGTACCGGTTTTGAGTAGCATTCAGACCATTGGGTTAACCCAGGCTAATGCAAAAAAAAATCATCAGATGTAGGTACATGGGCTTACATTTATTTCAGTATAAGATTTTTTTTCTTTCTTTTTATGTTCAAAATTTCAGAACAATGTTTTGTCAGCAAACCCTGAAGAACCCCAAGAAGCACATAGAGCAATTCCTCCGATTTGCATTAGGAACTATGGTTAAAAACTCTTATACATACTCTTATGTTAATATGTTTGCCCTAAGGAATTCGTGCAAGATGCTTTTCATGTTTACCATTGGTAACGCCAGGAATTCTTTAAGTTAGCAGGCCATACATGAAAAGATTTCATAAAATAATCTAGAGAATCGTGTTTTCTGGTTATCAACTTGCAATTTCGCTTCCGTTTTAATGTCATGAATTGCAAGGATTCTAGGTATTTATTTATAAATTAATCCAGTAATTCTACAAATCGTTACGCAGAAATCACTATAAGAGTTCCTCCCAGAATTTCGTCATCAATTCATGATTCCATAAAAAGTCCACCAGAAATTCTTCCGTGATGTCTGATTTGATTAGAAATTGTTCAAAAAAAAATGTCACAATACGAAACTGTTAGTATGATGACTTTGGTGGTTGCAGGAAGCTTTTCTATGAACTCATTAAGAAATTTCTAGAAATACCGTTAAATACTCCTGCAAAGCAATAATTTCAGGAAGTCCTCCACTAGCAAATTTAATTTTGAAGTTTCAATGAAAACATTAATTGAAACTTGTCCCAAAGCTCAGCCAGATATTTCGGCAAAAAAAAACTTAAGTGCCCCACACAATGCATACGTTTGCGTGTGCGTGACAGTAATTTGACAGATTTGCCATGGGAGAATGTGCAAACTGCGAGTCGATTCTGCGTCATTGACAGACCTTATGAAAATCGTTCAAGCCGTTATGAATTGTTTAAAGTCCATTTTATAAGTTAAACCTTATGATAATCTTAGGTTTATTTGCCTGAGTGTAATCATTACAAGTGCATTTCTAGGCAACCAAGGGGGACAACAATGATCCAAGAATGGAACAAATATTGCGGAAATCTCAACCGGAAATATTTGGTCCCAGGACCCTTTGAAAGAAGATAGTTCTTTCAGAGAAAAACTCCCAACAAAAACAGTTCAGAACGTTTATTACACTTACCAAATGTAAGCTGGCATACACGTTCCTACGCACGGAAATGAATGAATTGCATTAAATGCTCGAGCTTTGCTGATAAGCTTTCAATAACAGTGAAGAAGAGTTTGCATATTAAACAATAAAGGATTATTCTTAATCCTCTCCGACACTTGAGGGCGGCTCTTCATGAACTCTTCTGTGGTTAGTCAGCTTACTTTGTCGATTGAACGATCGGTTGCAAATCAAGCAAAGATATCCCTCTTGATCAGTTGCATTTGAAGCAGTTGAGGCACGTCCTTCGGAATCCATACTGTTCTCAACGGGCGCGCTGCTTTCTTTTTGACCGATGTCATTTTCGATTTTTGTTCCGGGAGAATGTGACATTTCGTCCATTGCCGATTTTTCCAGAGATGCAGTTTGAGTTTTCTTTGGTTTTGTGGATGTTATTTGCTCGTCAACATCCTCCTTTATAGTAACCGACAGTTGGTTCTGAAGCGAATTTTTAATTAACATGTTCAAATGATTCCTGGTGAGAAGATGCATATTCAAATTGTTTCTGAAAAAAAAAAAGAAAATGATTTCAACGGTTTTTTCTAATGCACTACTCAGACCAGCTCACCGTTTAGTGAATCGAACTCCACAGGTAAGGCAAACATGATTTTTTGGACCGTGCACAGCTCTCATATGATATTGTAAGTTTTTGGCAGTTTTGCACTCTCTAGCACACATTGCACTGAAACGGTTGAAGCCTACCGATGTAGGGACTCTCTTTATCGGATTTACGAGCTATGGCTGAGCTGCGATCTGATGCGTTTTCCTTTGAACGAGCATCCTCATCTGAAATAGTTTCGCGCGATTCCGCTCGTTCTGGTCTATCGAAAATTGATTTTGTGTGAGTCTTCAGGTGTCGTTGCAAACTAGAGGTTCCATTTCCCGACCGATTTGCTTGTCCCGGGATTCGGGATAAAATTTGTTGCTTGTCCCGGGAAATCCCGGGATCCCGGGAAAATTTCAAAATGCTTAAAAACGCAATTTTGTGGTAAGGAATATGTTTATTCAGCAGTAAAAAAAATCTATGGTTCAAATCAAGTAACTGGTCTTATCAATTTGAATTCGTTCTCTTAAAATACGACTTCAAGAAACAAATGTTTTTTGCAACTTCTCATCGTAATAGGCCATTTTATCTCACGCAAATCTGACAGGAAAAGGCCTACTTTCCCACACCAAATTAACAGTGTTGTAATGGTTCATTACAGCACTGGTTTGCGTTGCGTAATGAACCATTACAGCACTGTTTTCAGTTTTGATCAACTTATTGATGCTTTCTGGACACAGGTTAGAAAAATTGTGACAACTGCATAGTATAACCTGCTATGATCAGACTTCCTTAATAATGACTATGAACATCAGTGTGCAGTCTGATGAAAAAGTTTTGTTAAAAACTACCCTCAAGTGGTAATTTATGAAGTTGCAAAAAACGTTGTACGCAACTCGGTTCAGAACTCGATTTTTACAGCACTCCTCGTAATTATCCAACTCGGCAAGCCTCGTTGTATAAATGTACGGCTCGTGCTGTAAAAATCATCATTCTGCACCTTGTTGCGTAAACTACTATTAATGATTTCATCAGACAGTGGGGTTCGCTTTTGAAAACAGACGGAGTTCAAAAAGATGCGCTCGCTATTGGTTGACGTCGGTGTAATTGTCGGATTAAAGTGACAGCTCTTTCGCAATTACTTTTGAAAAATCAATCATTGCCGAATCAGTCTGGGACGGGTTCGCAAATTCCTTTATAGCCGAATCCAGTTCTTCACGCATGCATACAGGACAATCCAGCATTCAACTCAGCAGCATCATTCTCGGTCTGTCTTTGGCAGTCTTGCAACAATCGAATTCCCAGTTCCCTGATGGACTTATTTATTTGCGTTTTCGATAAGCTTTCCAGTGCTGCTGGTACTTGAGCTGACAACGGAAGACCTTGAATTCAGCGCTGTTATTTTTTTTTCTTTTTGGAGCCGTTCGTTGATTCCTTTCGTGATTGCATCGAAGAGCTCGTTTCCAACTTATGAGTTACTTTTCTTAAGCTTCGAATACAAGAAACTCAAGTTGCCTTCCGCAGACAGTAATGTAGCAACTTGTCTTCCCAATGCTTCCGAAGCGAGTCTGATTGGCTGAAAAGCTTCCTGAAGGTTTATTGCAACCTCGATGTCACTTTCCAACATAAGACCTGAAAGGTCTATTTCAGAAAGTGTCTCTTTGATGCAATCGGAACAGCGAAGGAAGTGCTCCAGCATCGTTTCAGTCGAGTCCCAACGAGTTTTAAAGTCCACACACAGTTGAAGTGGTTTATGTAACATTTTCGTGATTTTTCCTTGAAGGCGATTTTCGAACAAACAAATCACAGCTCTTCGAATACGTTTCAGAGACTCTCCAATTCCTAATCAAAGCGTAAAAAAAATGCAAGAAATATGTGTCCCGGGAATCCCGGGATTTTCGGGACGGTGGAAAATTATATCCCGGGATTCGGGAAATCCCGAATTTTTCAAGATCCCGGGATTTTTTGTCCCGGGATATCCCGGGTTGGAACCTCTATTGCAAACTGTATCTGTAATTTAAGGAATTTAATACAGAACTGGGTTCGGCCCATGACGAGCATTTTACCTTCGACTACACGAAAATCCACAATGTTTGCACATGTGTTGCTTAGGTTGATGATTCTTCATGTGGCTGTTTAGTCGTTGATGTGACTTAAGTTGTTTCCAACATATCTTGCATTGGTGGACGGTTTCCTCGGCAGTTTGTGCAATACCATCAAGGCCGGGCAACTGGATCGATAATCTGCTCAGTAGAGACAAACGAATTGCTTCCATGTCAATCGAAAGATCCTCGACAACGTATTCCTGGTGACTTCTCAAATGGTTTTTGAGTTGATCTTTCCGTTGGAATGAACGATCACACGTTGTACAGGTATAGTCGCTGCTGGTTATGGTGCTTCTCTGATCTGTGTCATTCTTCGCAGAAGTCTTTTTTTCTAATTCGGGTGAATCTTTATGTGCCTGAGTTTTATGCAACTTTGATTCTTTGGTTCTATCCGATTTTGAAACACAGTCTGTTGTTTGTAATTCAGTATGATCAGTTTTCGATCTTTTTTGTATTTTTTCACGTAAAGTGTATGTTTTGCTACACGTGCTCTTCAATGAGTTCAAATGTTTCTCGGTGCACTGGTGTTTCCTTAAATTTTTCCTGTAATAGAAGAGATAATCAAACTATAGTAAATATTTTTTATCCATTAGATTTTCATCTGCAACAAATTCAAATTTGTATGATAGTTCTAGATCAGTAATCACCCAACTAACATTTATTGTGAATGTAAACGTCAACAAAGCGTCCTCAATACGGTTTGATGCTGAGTTACTGTGTTGTACATATGGACGGAAGCTTCTATGCAAGTCCTATACCAATGAATCTGGCGAACTTAATCCACTTGTACATGCTGTGCGATCGGTTTCTATGCCACCTAGTCATAGCTCTTTTCTCGGCTCTTATGTAACCACTAACTGAATAACATCTTGAAAAGGCACTTTTTCAGCCTTTTCGCAGTTGTGAAATAATAGTTTTACGGCATCCCCAAATTAAACGATTAAATATAATTAGGTTATGGATACAGTAGACGTTCGGTCGGTGCAAACGGTTTAACTGCAATGCTTTTTAACTGCAAGTCCGGTAAGTGCAACAAATTTGCAGTTATCGCACCGCCAAACGTCAAAATCGTGCGCCATGTTAGCCCTAATGAACAGTCGAATGAATTTTTCGTTCATTTTACGTCAATTGACGGCTTGTTGACACTGTCAGGCGTTGCAGTTATCGGATTTTCGTTCGCTAAGTGAAACGTAAACATGTTGCAGTTATCGAACGTCTACTGTACCGTGACGCAATACATGTGGAACTGGAATTATCACTTTTAAAATTGAATAATTAAAGTACTTGCCGCTACTTGGAATCGAACTCCCGATCTCCGTATCCACTGGTCCCGATAGGTCCCGATGATGTCCTCGCTGCCACAAATGCTACCTTTACTCCAGACAAGGCTTCATAATTGTGCCACAAGAAATCTCACCCAACTTCAACTTGCTGCAAAAGCTTGTGAAACGTCAAACGCAATAATGTTTACATTGAACAAGCTGTGTGGTTACGCCAACAGATTCTTCTTCACAGCTTCTAGCTGAAAGAGTGTTCTTTAAATGGCTACGAAGCGCTGCTGTTTTGTGTTTTGGCAACATTACAAAACGTACTGTATAAAAGCAGCTGTTGTAGTGGCTGGGACTCTTACTCGATTTGCACATCTTCCGGCATTGAATTAAAGTGCAATAAAAGCAACCTAAATAATTTCACAGCACAGACATGGATAGCTGTAAAGAATTTGTGTAGTAGCTATATATCCCCCTTAAAGTTTGTTTTGACAATAATGTTTGTATCCGACAAGTCGTATTGGTAAACCAACAGTTTCTTTATTACAGCTTCTAGCCGTAATGAAATCGCATAACGGCCTTTAAAGCGCTGCTGGTTTGGGGATTTGTCAGTATAACGAATTGTACTGTATAGTAGCAGCTGTTTTGTTAGTGGGGACTCCTATTCGATGTGTTCAAGTTTTCACATCTTCCGGGAAATCTCCCGAAGTTGGAATAGAGTGGAGTAAAGGCAGCCCCAGTGACAAGCAATGGATTTCTGAAAACCGAGTTTGGTAGCTGTATGGTGCTTGTTTTGCAGTCGTATATTAGCTTATGATTTATATTTGACTAGCTTTCCTTTTATTCAGCGTTGACTGCTTTTACTCGATGGTTACACAACAGAAAGTAAATGATTGAAGCTTATAGCGCTGAAAATGTTAGTTGGGGCAGAACACTGGAAATTACTTACAGTCTAGGGAAACGAACTCCACAGATGGGACACTTGTGGTCTTTAGATCCATGTGCTGATTTAAGATGAAATCCAAGTTTTTGTTCAGTCTGATAAACCTTATGGCATAAGCTACATCGATGTGATGTTGTATTGTCACTGTCATTCTTCGTCTGGGCACTTTGTGCAAAAGCTGATAAAGTGCGCTCTGAATTTGGCTCAAAAGCTTGATTTTCATCATTGTAGTTTGATTCAATCACTTTTTTGTTTAGTAGTATTTCAGACGTTTCTTCACAATCATCTAAAGGTTCGATTTTCACTGCTTCCAAAACAATTATATCATGAATCCCAACTGGTCCCACACCAGCATCCTTCTCCACATCCTCATTAGTGGCCAAAGCTGATTCTGAAGGACACTCCAATTTCGCTACAGAACTCTGCATCTCAGATTGAAGTGATCTATCGTCATTCCTTTTGATCGTTGATTTCAAAATGCCCTGAACTTCCTGGCAGCGCATTCGGAAGTGTTGAAACTCTACGATTCGCATTCGACAAACACCGCATATGGCTTGACTCATGCGGTCTTCGATACAGTAGACGTTCGGTCGGTGCAAACGGTTTAACTGCAATGCTTTTTAACTGCAAGTCCGGTAAGTGCAACAAATTTGCAGTTATCGCACCGCCAAACGTCAAAATCGTGCGCCATGTTAGCCCTAATGAACAGTCGAATGAATTTTTCGTTCATTTTACGTCAATTGACGGCTTGTTGACACTGTCAGGCGTTGCAGTTATCGGATTTTCGTTCGCTAAGTGAAACGTAAACATGTTGCAGTTATCGAACGTCTACTGTACATATCTGAAAGGCATTAAATATAATCGAACTCATTGTAGCTCAAACGATCAGTGATTCCAAATCAAAAGATCATTACCACAATCGCAAGAAAGTCCGAAATCCATAGCTGCAAGTCCTGTTCCTGGTTAATATCCTGAAGTAACTCTTTGTTCAAGCACAACGGACATAGGTTCCCGGTATTTTCGAGAGATGTTGATAAAGTTTCGATCATTTTCTTGCTCTTTCTTGAAAACTAATGAAATTTATCGAGAAAAACAATTCTAACAAACTTGATGTGTTACAGAATGCACCCATAAAACAATCAAAGCTGTTTTTGTTTTATGTTAACTCGAATGAACCACAGAAGTTATAGCAGATAAAACAACTCTCTGGAATGAACTAGTCTGCATTCATCAGATTTTTCATTGACCTAACAAATACAGCTTAACACAAATCACTTACACTTAAACCAATTATCTGATATATTATGATTTTTCTACCCCAGCAGCAAGGTGTCAATTATCTTGAACAGCTGGTAGCTTGAATATTATTCTATTGAACTTCGCTATCAACTACAACATACACATTAATAAAGTCGAGTGCTTCGTGGTTCGACTACAATACGATATTTTCACGTTGCTTGCAAGGTTGTTAAAGAGTTTATCCGTAAATATCCTTAAAGATAATAAATTTACGCGGCCGCATAAATAGAAACCGCGTAAAAATATACCTGACTGTATTTGACATCTTACCGCTGGGGTAGAAAATAAAAACTGTTATAACAGATGAAGTGTTATAGTGTTTGAGTGATTTGTTTGTTTGTTGTAGGTGCATTCTGTTACACATCAACTCAGTTAAGAATTGTTTTTCTCATTTAGTTTCATTAAATTTTTAGGAAAAAGCCAGAAAATGATCGAAACTTTATCAAGATCTCGCGAAAACATCGGGAACCTGTGTCGGTTGTGCTTGAACAAAGAGTTACTGCAGGATGTCCACCAGGAACAAGACTTGCAGCGATGGATTTCGGAATTTCTTGCAATTGTGGTAATGATCTTCCGCTTTGGAATCACTGATCATTTGGGTTAAGATACATCAATTTCCATTATTTTTTATACCTTTCAGATATCTATCGAAGACCGCATGAGTCAAGCCATATGCGGTATGTGTCGAATGCGTATCATAGAGTTTCACCACTTCCGAATGCGCTGCCAGGAGGTTCAGGGCATGTTCAAATCAATGATCAAGAGGAATGACGATAGATCACTTCAATCTGTCATGCAGAGCACAGTAGTGAAATTGGAGTGTCCTTCAGAATCAGTTTTAAGCACTACTCAAGGTCGGGTAGTCCAAGTCCGTACTGGTCGAGTCAATAATGGCGCGAAGGAAGCTGGTGTGGGACCAGTTGGGATGGACGATATGATTGTTTTGGAAGCAGTGAAAATCGAACCTCCCGATTATGAAGAAACGTCTGAAATACCAGTGAATGAAACTACTGCTGAATCAAACTATAATGTTGAAAATCAAGATCCAGAGCGCACTTTATCAGCTATTGCAGAAAGTGTCCAGGCAAAGAATGGCAGTGACAATACAACATCCCATCGATGTAGCATATGCCACAAGCAGTATCAGACTGACCAAAAACTTGAATTTCACCTTAAATCAGCACATGGATCCAAAGACCATAAGTGTCTCATCTGTGGAGTTCGTTTCCCTATGCTGTAAGTATTGTCCATAGTTCTGATTATTGGTCTAGAAATATCGCACAAATTTGAAGTTGTTGCAGATGAAAATCTTACAGATATGAAATAGTTTGATTGCCCTTTCTATTACAGGAAAAGTTTAAGGAGACATCAGTGCACCGAGAAACGGATAAACTCATTGAACAACAC